>NW_023270380.1:809703-856296 GCF_011800145.1 Mirounga leonina
TGGTTAAGTAGCTAAACATTGTATGATTCTCTCTGAGATGTGTGGCTACCTCTAATTCCAATATTTATCTTTGCGATATTTTCCTAGTAGCCTTTAGTAAAAACCCTCTTTTGATTAAAAAAAGAAAACCCTCAGGGTGCCTGCGTGGGTCAGTCAGTTAGGCAACAGACTCTTGATTTCAGCTGGGATCATGATCTCAGGGTCATGAGATTGAGCCCCACATTGGGCTACCTGCTCAGCAGGGAGTCTGTTGGAGATATTCTCCCTGTCTCTCTGCCTCTCCCCCTGCTTGTACTCGCTCTTTCTCTCTCTAAAATAAAGAAATAAATCTTTAAAAATGATACCCTCATGTATCCCTCTGTGTATCTATACCAAGTTTCAAATACTGAATTAAATATTTGAAAGCAGGATGTATATGTTAGTTTCATTTTCTAAATAGCAGAGCTTCATTTTAATGTTAGGGATGATTAGGGGATGGGAGGAGTATGTGAATTAACTGTCTCACTGTTTAGACTTTTGGGCTGCTTGAAATTTTCCTTTGGCTTAATCAATAAGGATCATCTTGCCTATTTACACACCATGCACTCCTTATTTCTCCTGTCTAAAAGACTGCTTTGGCAGCAGGTTTCCAAAGCAGACTCCTTGTTTTATAGTTCCAAGGAATGTCAATGGGCTTAAACGAGATTAGAAAAAAAAGCTAATGGTGTTTCTGCAGCTAAGTAAGTTTGGAAACAGTTTTTAAAGTATAATTTTCAGTAAGTTACAAAGCATGACTACCTCTTACAAATATAAAATCAAAACGTGTCAAAGATCTATTAACTACATCATTAATGAGGGAATAGCAGGATAGTAAAACTAGTTCAAGAAGCATTTGAAGAACAAGAGTCCATATGTTAATCAGGAAAATATTTAAAAAAAAAAAACATAGAATAAGATTACTGTGTTAGATACAAACATGGTTAATTTCCCACAGGGCAATAAATGATACTTTTGGGGATTATCTTTACTAAGACAAATACCATGTTATACTATTAACTGTGTTCAAGTTAAACTCCTTTAGAGTTGCAAATATCCTAATCAGTATGAAGTAGGAAGTCAAACAAAGGTTTTTCTAGCAAGCTTGTTAGAAACTTTGACCTGGACAGTGAGACAATCCCCAAGAATCCCTTTTGCCTGTTTCCAAATTTGGATCATTTTTCTTTCTTTCTTTCTTTTTTTAAGATTTTATTTATTTATTTATTTGTTTATTTGTTTGTTTATTTTTCTTTCTTTCTTTTTTTTTATAAAGATTTTATTTATTTATTTGAGAGAGAGAGAATGAGAGAGAGCACATGAGAGAGGGGAGGGTCAGAGGGAGAAGCAGACTCCCCGCCGAGCAGGAAGCCGGATGCGGGACTCGATCCAGGGACTCCAGGATCATGACCTGAGCCGAAGGCAGTTGCTTAACCAACTGAGCCACCCAGGTGCCCTGTTTGTTTATTTTTCCATTTATTTAGTTTAAGTATAGCTGACACACAATGTCATATTATTTTCGGTGTACAGCATAGTGATTTGACGAGTCTGTATGTTATGCTATGCTCACCACAAGTAACTACCATCTGTCACCATACAATGCTGGTACAATACTATGGACTATATTCCCTATGCTCTATCTCTTATCCCCATGACTTATACGTTTCATAACGGGAAGCCTGTATCTCCCAATCCCCTTCACTCATTTTGCCCATCCCATCCTCGCTGGGAACCATAAGTTTGCTCTCTGTATTTATGGGTCTGTTTCTTTTTTTTTCTTTTTTAAAGATTTTATTTATTTATTTGACAGAGACAGAGATAGCGAGAGCAGGACCACAAGCAGGGGGAGTGGGAGAGCGAGAAGCAGGCTTCCTGCCGAGCAGGGAGCCCGATGTGGGACTCGATCCCAGGACCCTGGGACCATGACCTGAGCCGAAGGCAGACGCTTAACGACTGAGCCACCCAGGCGCCCTATGGGTCTGTTTCAATTTTACTTTAGTCTCCCACAACACTTATAAAGTTTATTGAGCAGAGGTCTTCCCTTGTTACTGGAGGAAAAGTTGGGTAGGCACAAAGATTTTCTACTTCACCTAGGTAACAGTTCTAATTTGGTACCAAATCTTCTTCCTTGTCAACTCTGGGGTTATCTTTTCTATCTGACAGAAATCTATGTAGTAAAGTGCTTCTCAGATTCTGGGCTTTATAGCACCTTTTTTTTTTTTTTTTTAAGAGAGAGAGAGCATGAGCAGGAGGGACAGGCAGAGAGAGAGAATCTTATGCAGGGTGCACACCCAGCACAGAGCCTGATGCCAGGCTCGATCTCAAGACCCTGACATCATGATCTTAAGGCTTAGCTGACTGAGCACCCCGGTGCCCCCACAGATTCTGGGCTTTAATGAAATAATAAACAACAAAGTCAGACATAATGCATTTCTCTAGATGACTAAATAATCTTCTGTGTAAACTGAATTGACATGCCCCTCATCTTTTTTTACTTTTCCTGTAAACTGGGGCCTCTGGGAAGCAGACACTGAGTGCAAGTGGGTTATTGGGATGTGTGAGTTGAATTGTGTCCCTCACCTCCAAAGAGCACAGAGGAGGGATGGGAAGCTCAAAGTCCCCCAGTGGGTCAAGGAGATGATGATAAGCAGGCCACTCTCACCTATGCCCTTTGGTTGTTGGACACTTGTATTCTTTCTATTGGAGAAAGAGTGTGGCTACAATGTAGCTGCCATTTTTGGCTTGAACTTACTCACTGAGGCATCCACCATAAATCACATTTAGGCATTTTCTTCTGCCTCACCCCCCATGGTTATTCATGTAAGTTGAGGGAGGGTTCCTGGTACAACCATGGTGAGTGGCAAGGGATGTGGCTACTCTAGCTCATGGTTTACTTATACCCTCTTGTCCTACTTGGGCTTGATTTGGATGTGCCATTTCCCTCTTATGATGGATTGTCTCTGGGCTCACCTGATCCTATGAGCGGGTAAGTCTGACAGAACCCAGGTCTTGATAGGCAGCTCTACATGCATGGCCACTTGGTGTCTCATGGGCAAACATCTGATCTCTTCCAGAGCCCTGCAGCATATCAGGAGCTATTTTTAAAGTAGCAGATAGGACAGCCTTGTTTGAGACCCTGAGCCTGCATTGTGACTCGCCCTCTGGAGCTTGCCATCAGCTCCTCACTGCATCTTCTCCACCACTGATACCTCTGCTAGCTTCGGGCCTGTTGGGCCATATGGCTAGAGCAGGGCTGCTTTGCCTGCAGCCTGGGTCTGTTGAAGAGTTCTTTCCTGCTCCAGGCCCCATTCAAAGGGGGAAGCCTTTTGTGTCACATGGTAGAGGGGCTGGAGCTCAGAATCTTTGTATGGTTTATCTCTTAGCATCTGATTTTATTTATTTATGGGAGAGAGAGAAAGAGAGAGAGAGAGTGCATGGGCAGAGGGGAGGAGCAGAGGGAGAAGCAGACTCCCAGCTGAGCAGGGAGCCCGATGCGGGTGACCCTGGGATCACGACCTGAGCTAAAGGCAGACACTTAACCAACTGAGCCACCCAGGCGTCCCTGATGCACTGTGTCTTATCAAGCCTCCAGCATGCTAGCCATTTCTTGCTTATCCAGTGGATCAGCATGATGTCAGCATTGTATATTGTATATACCTAGGAAGGTCGGCTACCTTCCCACCTGCTGGGTCAGGCACATAAAGTGGTAGAAAAACATGACGTATATCTCCAATATAAAAATATATGGTCTTAAAAGGTAAAAGAATGATTACAGAAGATATTTTGCCATGCCAATTTTCTGGCTTTGAGACCAAATCATCGATATTGTATATAATACAACAAAAATAGAGTTACGTTTTAGACAAAGTGTTGAGACTTGCCACAAAACAGGATTTTGAGCATTGTCTTAATAAATTGAGCTTAAAAGAGAAGGAATTTGTTTTTCCTTAATAGGCTAGATCTAAGGCATTAATGTTCATGGGAATTTCCTGAACCATTGGGTACATTTACCAAGAACAAAACAAAACAACTTACCAGGCAGGCTTAGCACACATTGTGAGTATTCAACTTACAGGCAAACATTTCATATGTCTGAGTACCTACTATTAACAAGCCTGGCCTTTCTGTTACCTGAAAAATAGAGGTACGAGGTGAACAAATCTGGAAGTGTGAACTATTCACCCTACATTCCACAGCCCTGACAACTAGAAGTGGGCCTTACCTACATGTTTAGGGAGCACAGTTGAAGTAGTGCTAAGTGTAATGAAATATTTTATATGATCTTAAAATTCGTGGGCCACACCTAACAGTATCCTCTTTGAACTTGCAGAATATCACATCAGTGGACAGGGCGCCATGGTGCATTACCCCGACTGACCTGGTAGAAGTATTTTAGGCTTGTTTTTTGCTAATGGGCTATATCCATGGCATTACTGTTCATAGGAACTTCTTGAATGGTTGTGCACACTTACAAGAAGCAGGCAGATCTAAAGCAGCAATGCTGATATTCAACCTACAAGCAAACACTTCAAATCAGAGATGTCTGAGCAAGGCCTCCCGGGTAACTGAAAAACAGAAGTAGCAGTTGAACACCATCTCTACGTGATTTCTCACGGAATCTCTGGCATGCAGCATGATGCCTGGTACACAGCATATATTCTGTAACTGATAGCTTTTATTATTATCCTTTATAATTATCTATGCTTCTGTCTATTCTCCGCTTCCTCTCCCCATCTCCAAATGTCCCAGAGACCAAAGAAGAACATCACCCCAAAGAGTCTCAATATTTTATCATAGCTTTGATTTGGCTTAATGCTGATTATAACCTAAGTGCTAATCCTGCCCTGACATTGGGGGGCCCCACAGAAACAGAACACCTGGCACAGAGAGGGGGAAGCTACTTCCTCCTTCTCCCGGGATTCACATTTCACCTTCCTCATTCACAAAGAAGGTGAGAGGATGGGGGAGTGAGGGAAGATCTAGGGGACCTTCAAAAGGAACGTACGAATCATTGGCTGTAAGAATTATGTCATCAGAACATAAAGCCCTGAGAGAAAAGTCCAAAAATAGAGAAAAGGAGCAGGGAAATTAACTTCTGGCCTGCCTCCAAATCATGTAAATATTGCTCAGAGCTCAGCCGAGAGGGAGGAGAGATGCGGGCAGGAAGCTGGGCTGCAGCTGATGGGAGACTCTCAGGTATCCTCATCATGGTGCGCTTTTGGACCGCAGCGTGGATGGGCAGGGCACACAAATAGAAGGCCATTTCAGGACTCCCCAGCTGCAGTCAGCAGGCCCTCTGTGTGCTCTGACTGCCACTGGAAGGAAGCCCGAGCAGCTCTGCCCTCACTGTTCAGGACTCACAGATCACTGGGCCGAGAAAGAGTGGTCTTTGGAGCCCAGGCTGGGAGCCACATGGTGGAGCCTGGCTCTGCTCCATGCTCAGGTGCTGGGATCTGACCTGTCACACAGTTTCAAGTCAGATTCGAGGCAGTGGTCATATTTTGGGAACTCTTAGCAAGTCAAGAAAAGGCTTGAGGCTTGAAAACAACGTGGGAACTGGCTGGCTAAGAGAGGAGGATAAGACAGGAAAGGGCTCTCCAAAGACTGTGCAAAACTTTGGGATGACAGATTCTCAGTAGCATTGGAACCTAGGGATCTTATTCTTTAGGAGGATTAAAAGTATATAATTAAAGAGAAATGTTTCTAATTACGGAAACATTAGTTTTTTGTCCTTTAAGAGGTGGGTTTGTTGACTTCTCTGTTTTATATAACTAGCCCTAACCAAAATGATGATTAAGAGGTAGATTAAGTGGACAGGACAGTATAGGGCATTTCTGGGCACTGAATTATAGCTTGATGTCACTGCAAATTATTTTATTTTATTTTTCTGAGCTCAAGTAATAATTGCAGTACCTTGTCCCTTTTTATGTTTACTTATGGTTTTATTCTGAGAAGCCGAAGGATTTTACCAACATAAATTCAATGAGCCATCAGACAGCTTGTGGGTTAATTCAGGTTTGAGCTTTCTTGTTTTTTTTTAAATGTAATTTTATTTAAATTCAATTAATTAACATATAGTGTATTATTAGTTTCAGAGGTAGAGTTCAGTGAGAGATTTATTTTATAGATAGAGGCAAACTTAGAAACATTGATCAACCCAGTATATTGGCTTAGCCAAGAAATACATTTGAAATAAGTTTTAGAGACATTTTTAGGAAGCATAAACCCTGTTTTTTTTTTTTTTTTAAATCGCAAAAGAAACGACAACCATTCAAAATACAAAACTTGATGCATGGATTTGATATCTGTGTCGCTGCTCCAGTGAAGAAGTCAGCCTTAAAAGTCCTGCAGGTAGTTGAGTTGAAGTCTTCACAAGGGTGAAAGGAGACCTATTGTTTTCTCCCATGACTGCGTAGCTACCATGTGCTATGCATTCATTTACTCACTCATTCAGTGGGCATTCGAGTCCCAGTTATAGGTGAGTTACATTATTTGGAGGCAGTATCTTATGTTTTGAATTTTTTCTTTTTTTGGTAACAGCTTTATTGAGATTTAACTCACCTTCCCTACAACTCACTCATTTAAAGTGCGCAATCCAATGGTATTTAGCATATTCAGAGTTGTGCAGCTATCATAACAATCGATTTTCATCAAGCCCATGTGACCTTTTGATTTTATCTTTGATTTCTCTAGGCAAACGTGTTGCTTTTGCATATTTTGGTAAGAGGTATTTTACCAAATTAGATTTTTTGGTTAATATTGCTAAGTACATATTATGGCTCCATTTGACTATGAAAATTTAACGGTCTTAAATGCTACTTCAATTCTTTTTTTCCACATTCACAGATGGAAAGAGGCTCAGAGAAGCCAAGATGCTTACCCATGGCCACGGCACACCTCATTGCAGCCGGGCATCAACAGCATGCCTCATCTCTTTAGGCCACAGCGCTCCACTTTCTGCAAATAAACCCTGGGCCACCAGCTCAAACTAAACAAGCCAACTAAAATACCCTTCTCCCCCCGCTCCAAAAAAGCCCCCATACTGCTTTCTGACAGGTGTGCGTATTTCATAGCATCTGAATTCAGTGTCCACACTGCTGGAGGGAGTCTACTGTACATCCTACTTCCTCTCCAGAAAGCCAGATTGAGAGCAACACCACCAGGCTATGGGAAAATCAAGTCCAGGCTGAAGCAGTCAGAATTACTGGGATTGTACCCAGACAAAATAGCCAGCATTAACTGAACTCTTTTTTTTTTTTCCCTTTTTCATGTTTTCAAAAAACAATCTCAAGTTCAGAGAGGCTAAGCAGCTTATTCTGGTTATCCTATCTCTGTCAAAGCTGAGTACTTGTGAACAAAACCTAATGCAAAAATATAAATCCGAGTGAACCAAAATAAATCATATTGGTTCATAAGCTCATTCTTTTTTTACAACCTCCCTTCCTCTCCTTTTCCTTTCTTTCTTCCCACCTGTAAGCACTGGGGAAGGGCCTGCACCCAGGACTACTGACCTTCTACCTACTTGTCTCCATGAGCAACACGTCTCGTCCTTCCTTCTCCCCAATCTGGACTCCCCTCCCCAGCATTCAGAGGGCCCAGAGCAATACTGTCCAGTTTCCATGTAATGGCCTCATTAGTGGGCTGTGAAATTAATCAGTAGGTTAAAAATTATTAATTTTAAAAATTATTAATATTAAAAATGATATAGAAATATATAGAAATTTTTATGCACTACATTGTTGAGTCTCAGATTTAATTTAAAATATTTTTTTGAACATTTCTGGAATGAAGAGAGAATGGGACTTACAATTAATTGGACAACACTTTATAGCTGCTCTCAGCTAGACGGTACTTGTGATGTGTGAAGTGGGTTGTTAGTCCAGGTGCCAGGACTGCATCACTGTGATCACTCATTATTTCCATCAGAAAACTATTTAAGAACAGTTAAGGAAGGAATAAGAAGTTTGGTTGTTTTCTGAAAGCCTTCTGTTGACACCTAAGATAAAGAAGGTGCCAACATCAAACCTTGAGGAATATCCTAGAAGAAAATCCTGGAGACAACAGTGGTACCCTCTTTTTTTTTTTCTTAAGCACTTTTAATTAATTAATTTATTTGAGAGACAGGGGGAGGGAGAGGGAGAGGGAGAGGGAAAGATAAGGAGAAGGAGAGGGAGAAAGTGAGAGAGAGCACACGAGTGAGAAAGGCAGCGGGAGAGGGAGAGAGAATCCCAAGCAGACTTCACGCTGAGTGTGGAGCCTAATGCAGGGCTCGATCCCAGGACCCAGAGATCATGACCTGAGCCGAAATCAAGAGTCGGATATTCAACCAACTGAGCCACCCAGGTGCCCCAGTGGTGCCCTCTTTTAAGATGCTCCATTCAACATTTATTCAAGGGCACAGAGGGGAGAACTTAGATATTGATGACTGACTCAAAAAGCTGAATTCAAGGTAAAGAGGTTTTTGGACCACAATACCAATGTATTTCACTCATGGGGGAAAAACTATGTAAGTCTAAAAGTTTTAAAATAAACATAAATTTAAAGTTCTAAATAAACATAAAACTTCTAAGTGACAAGAAAGCATTGTTCAACATTTGATGACAGCAAAAATAAATGGTACATAGAGGAATGTACCTCTTCTAGTCGATGGAATCTTAGCTTAATAAAATCCACTATATGTGCATACTAGGTCACAATGTAAAATACATTTTTCTTGTGGGTTGAGGTCTAAACATTTGAAAGCCCCTGCTTTAACCAAACAACAGGCAAATCAAATGATTCTTTCTTGCTTCCATATGTCTGAATCTCTGCCCCTCTTTAAGTGTCTCAAGAGCTGCCCACACCCCTTGCTTTGCTCTCTGCTTTCCCAGCAACTTTTTATTCTTTCAGAAACGTTTTATTTTTTTAAAAGATTTTATTTATTTATTTTATTTATTTGGGAGAAGTAGTGACAGAGATAGTGAGAGAGATCACAAGCGGGGAAGAGAGGGAGAAGCAGGCTTCTGCTGAGCAGGGAGCCCGAGGTGGGGCTCGATCCCAGGACCCTGGCATCATGACCTGCTCAACTGGCTGACCCACCCAGGTGCCCCATGAAACGTTTTAAATATAATGAAAAAAACTTCTTTGTACCACATAATGAACAGTTCTCGAGTGCACACTGGGGTGACCACCACCTAAGTCAGGAAATGGAACATCCCTGGCACTCTAGTGTCCCCTCCTGATCGGGACTCTTCCCCCTCTACAGTTCTGTCATTGCTGTACACATACTAAAATCTATACAGTCGGTTTTGTCTGATTTGAGCTCTATGTAAATGGAATCATTCTGTGGGAATAATTTGTCTTTCTCTTCAGTCAACACTGTAAGGTCCATCCACGTTGTGGCTTGTAGCTCTAATGTTTTCTTAGGGTCAAGTTTGTATGACTATTCAGTCATGTATTTATACTTTCTTTTCATGGGCATTTAGTTTGTTTCCAGCTTTGGGGAATGATAGACAATGTTGCCATGGACATTTTCATATATGTATCCTGGTGGATATGGATTGCTGGGAATAACAGAGTTCAACTTCTTCAATTTAGCTACATAATTCCACACCCTTCTCAGATAGGTTACAAATTTACAGTCTCACCAGGGTAGGAGGGTCCAGACGCACCAACACTTGACATTGTCAGGCTTTTACAATGTTCTTAGTAGTCTGAAGGGTGTTTAACAATATTTCATTGTCTTAAATTTGCATTTCCCTGAGTAATACAAGGTTGAGTAATTTCTAATTTATTGGCCATTTGGATTTCTTTTCTGAAGAAGTGCTTCCTTTTAAGACTTTTGCCTTTCCCTCCCATTGACTATATGCTTTTTTCCCTCACTGATTTGTAGTTCTTCATATATTTTAGAATTCTCCAGTCTGATACGTTAGCCACTAGTCTCATGTGGTAATTTGAGTATAAATTAAAAATTCAGTTCCTCAGTTACATTATCCATATTTCAGATGCTCAATGGCTACATGGAGCTAGTAGCTACTTTATGGGACAGCGGAGAACTACAGAACGTTCCCCCCTCACAGCACTTTCTACAGGGCAGGAGAGACTACAGAACATTTCTGTCCTCACACGACATTCTATAGGACAGGACAGAACTAGAGAACATTCCACTGCACAGCCGATTCCACTGCACAGCTGATTCCACTGCACGATGTTGCTCTAGACACTTGTTTCTGTTGCTCATGTGTTAAAAGTATCTCCCCACATTCATGGCCTGTTCATTAGTTCTTCTGTGGTTCTTTTGATGAATGAATGTTTTGAATTTAATCAATCTTGTCCTTTTTGGTTAGAGCTTTTTGTTTCTTTAGAAATTTCTTCCTATCCCAAGGTCATGAGGATGTTTTTCAATGCATCTGGAACTGGTTTTGCGTTAAGAGAGGAAAGGGTCCAATTTAATTTTTCCCCTATAGATTGCCAATTGTCTTAGCCCTGTAAGGGCTATCTTCCTCCATCGCTGTATGCGTCACCTGTCACAAACGAAGTGTCTGTATTTGTGTTCCTATTACCTTTCCACTTTTCAATCCATTTCAATGTCCTTTCCATTTCTGTTACTCAACCATAACTGCTAGGGCTCAGATTCTCAGCCACCTGCCCACCAAGTCTGAAAGATATTCTCCAATCCTTATTTGAATTCTCGGTAGCATCAGGACAGTTGACCACTCTTATTATTATTATTTTTTTGAAGTTTTCATTTTTCAGTAATCTCTATACCCAACACGGGGCCCCAACTTACAACCCTGAGATCAAGAGTCGCATGCTCCACGAACTCAGCCAGCCGAAGCCTTCCCCCTACCACTCCTGTTTTCAAGTACTTTCTTCTCTTGGCTCCTGGGACAGTGCCCTCTGCTGTTTTTCTTCCTTTGTTGGCGGCTCCTCCTTTCTGACCTGTACATGCTAGAGAAAAGTTGTGAACCCTCATCTCTTTTTACTCTATGCTCTTATCCTTGGTAATCACATCTATTTGGAAGTCTTCAGATTCCAACTACATGCTAATGACTCTTGTCTTTTGTCAGGGATAGGTTCAATGCTTAGCAGATCTAATGCAAACTGGAGAGGTTTGCTGGAACTTCTAGACTTTTTTTTTCCTTGCTCTTAAGAGCGAGGAATGGACAGTAAGCTCACATCCCCACTAGATATGAATGAGGGGCGAGTCTGGCCTTCATTGCTGTTGGTAGCCCTCTCCCAATGGGAAAAGTCAGGCCGTGCTCAAGCCAAATGCAGAATAGAACACAGCGAAGTTACAGAACACAGGTGGGGGGGCCCTGAAACCCACCTGACCTCTACACTTCCTGGTAAGTGAACCAATAAAATTCCTTATTTTTAAACCACCTGGAGTCAGATTTCTGTCCCTAGTGGCAGAAAGCACTCTAATGAATCTAAGTCCCAAACTAGCATGTAAGGCAGAGCTCTGCTCTGAGCTCCAGGTGTGTCTATCTAAAATGCCTATCTGGGGGGCACCTGGGTGGCTCAGATGGTTAGGCATCTGCCTTCGGCTCAGGTCATGATCCCAGGATCCTGGGATCGAGTCTCGCATGGGGCTCCCTGCTCGGTGGGGAGTCTGCTTCTCCCTCTGCCTCTACTGCTCCCCCTGCTCGTGCTCTCTCACTGTCAAATAAATAAAATCTTAAAAAAAAAAATCTTTTTTAAATGCCTATCTGGTATTGTCACTTGGTTCTCTTGCATGTACCTCAAACTTCAGAGGCCTAAAACTGAACTCTTGATCTTTGCCCCCAAACCTCCACTTCCTCCAGGATTTTCATCACAATAAATTGCAACCCTACCCACTGAACTGCTCATGCCAGAAACATGTGGGTCATCCATGATTCCTGCCTTTTCTCCCCCATACAACCCAATAAAGTATAGCCAACCCACCTCTAAAATATTCATTGGATTTGTCCACTTTTCTCCATTTCCACTGTGGCCCCTCTAGTCCACACCATCCTCATCTCTCTCCTGGACAACTGCAATGATCTTACTGTCCTCCCTGCTCACTCTGATACCCTCAGTCCATATTCCTTACAGCTGCCAGTGATTTTGTTTTAATCAGTAATTATTTCATTTTCTATAGCATAGCAGTTAAAAGAATGGACTATGGAGTAGGACTGATGGGCTAGTTATCTACTCCACACAAGAAATTACCCCAAACCTCGTGGTTTAAAACAATATTGGATATCTCACAGTTTCTCTCAGTTGGGAATCCGGGCAGACTTTTAAGCTGGATACCTCTGTCTCAAGGTTGACCAGGAGGCTGCAGTCTTATTTGAAGGCTCAGCCGAGACAGGATCTGCATCCAAGCTCACTCATGTGGTGGTTGGCAGGACTCAGGTCCTCACAGGTTGTTGGTTAGAAGCTGCTTTCAGTTCATTGCCTGAGGGGCCACTCCATGTAGGGCAGCCCATTACATGGTAGCTGGCTTCCATCAATTGGCTGTGCCCTGCAGTGCTTGGCACAGATGGGTTCAGTAAATGTTGCCTTGTTATCGTGATGCTGAAGTGTAAGTCCACTGCAAATGTGTCCACGTCCTCTTGCTGCCAGTGATATTAAGGTGGAGCTTGGACTTGATCACTTCCCTGCTGTACACCCTTCAGTGGCTTCCATCCCACCTGGGATAAAAGCCAAACTCCTGATAGTGCCCAAAGCCCTGCCAATTATCCAAACTCATGTTGTGCTGTTCTGTTCCTTACTCACATTGCCTCAGCCCCAGTGAACTTTGAGTGTACCAGCTTCTTTCCCAGTCGGGGGTCTGGACCATTCTTTCCTCAACTCTGCCTGGCTAACTTCTGCTTACCCTCCAGATCCCAGCTTCATTATTACTTCTTCAGGGAGGCCTTCCTTGAATGCTTAATCTAAATTAGATCCCTGGGCATATTCTTTCATTGCACCTAGTACACACTCTCTACTGTTTGGAATTACATATTTATTTATGGTATTAGTTGATCAATACCTGCCTCCTTCTTTGAACTATAAACTCAAGCCAGGGCATGTATCAGTTTTGCTTACTGTTGCATTTCTGCCCACTAACACAATATCTGATTATAATAGATACCCACATATTTAATATAAAAATATTTCTTTAGGGGCACCTGGGTGGCTCAGTCGTTAAGCGTCTGCCTTCGGCTCAGGTCATGATCCCAGGGTCCTGGGATCGAGCCCTGCATCGGGCTCCCTGCTCCACAGGAAGCTGCTTCTCCCTCTCCCACTCCCCCTCCTTGTGTTCCCTCTCTCGCTGTGTCTCTCTGCCAAATAAATAAAATCTTTAAAAAAAAATATTTCTTTTAGGAATTTCAGAATCATGGGAAAGTATCTAAGTTGTCCTTTAATGGGTCAAACTGGCAAGGAACATTTGCATTCCTCAAATTCTATAATGAAGATTTTCTGTTTATCATAAGGCAGTTTCAGACTCATTTGGTTGCTATGTAGGGGTCAATAATATGAATCCTTGTTGTGGGCGGGGCATAGATATAATGGACACTTTTCTAAAACATGCAACTGAAAGACAAGTTGAAGTACAGACTAATCTTTTAATCCATATATTTAAATACCAATCTGGGCAATAGCAAAATTAGAAGCCTACATATTCAATGGATTTTTTTTTTATACAACCAAGACATTTTTAATATATGAATAAAACAAATGAAAAGCTAGTAATCACAGCTATCCTTAGAAGCTGGATCTTGAATATAAAAACTTCAAATTGTTTCCCGTTTCATCTAATTTCTTACTTTACTTTATCTCAACGTTCTCTTTCTTTTGGCCAGTGTACTGCTGAATTGAAATTACAGTCAGAGTTTTCTGAGCCTATCAGCCTAAGAAATTTCAGCTTTTTTTTTTTTTTTTCTGCACCTTATACACATTGCAGAGATTTATCATTGTGGTTCAAAATCGAGTATTTTCAAGTTTCTTTTAGCCACATATTGTTTAAGTTTGTTCTTACCACCAGTTCCTGATCCTGCTAGATTTTGCTGACTTATTTGGCAAAGGGAAGCATGAGTCTTATAACTATTGCCAGGAACATTTAGTTACTAGTAACCTCAGGTCACTCTTTACCTGGTACTGCGGGAATGAAGGGACACACGAGCCTGTGGGAAGAACTCTGGAGCCAGACTTCCCAGGTGCAAATTCTGGCTTCATTGGATACTAGCTGTGTGACCCTCTGGCAAAGTGAGTTAATCCAACAGGGCCTCAGAATCCTCATTTGTAAAATACAGATAAAAGTGGCATTTATCTCACAGGGTTATTATGGAGATAAAAGAAAAAGTTAATTTTCATAAAGCTCATGGAATGATTTCTAGTAGATAGTAAGCACTATATATATGTTTGTTAAACATTCATATTTCCTTTTTGGAGGTTTTTTTTAAAAAAACGAACAAAAAACAAAAAACATTTTTCTATTATCAGGGCTATATCCTCCAGCTAGAACTTGAGGATACTGAATATAGATCCTCCTTGTAACACATCCAAGACATGTAACCATTCCATGTTGGACATAGATAACAGAGCTTCTCTGGGCTTTAGATTTTCATCTACTAAATGGTAGTATCACCAGTCCTGTCCATCTCTAGCTCTGAAGAGAAAATAAAACAACACAGAAGAGCAACCTGAAGAGTCTAACTATGTTCTTATGCACCCTTGTGGCCATAAACATATATACATACCCCTTACGATATTTCTAAGATTCTGGGGAAGTTGTGAGGGGTATTCTATAAAGTTAAATTATCCCACATTAAAGTCAGTTCAAAGAAAGAGGCCAAACATGAAGATCATTAAGAGCTTGAATTCAAATTACAAAAGTATATACATGATTGATAATTTGAAGACTGACCAACCCAATACAGTTTTGTGTTTAATCAAAAAAATTTTGTATTAAAAAACAAAGTCTTTCCAAATCATCCCTAGTCAGTGGTATTTTCACTCCTGAGAATGATTCAGCCCAATTTAGGGATTTTATTGTTTCTAGCAATATACCATAGAATTTAAGCGTTCACTTACTACAGGTAAGAACATACTTGAATTCTATCTGACCTTCACGGCACACTATGTGGAAGTGGCTGAGGCGCTAATAGATCCTTCTTACAATGTTTCAAATACATAGGTTTTTATGAATAAGAAACACTTATTAATTAGAATCTTGGGCTCAAGTAAAAAAAAATTTTCACATAGAATTCTAGAGTCTTCCTTTAATTTCCTGATAATTCTTGGTGTTCTTGTATTTTGGCATCATTTAAATTTCTGAACGAGTCCTTTATCTGGAATTGCTCGAGAAACAGTTTAAGTTAATTAAATAGCACAGTTCTTATGCCCCTTAGAAATTTTATAATGGGGTCATTAAAGAAAACTGGAAGTGGGATCTTCCCCAATTACTCTAGATGGTAAAATATACATTGTCTCCTGTTAGCAACTGGTAACCTTGGATGTATAAACAGTATTAAATGTTACCAATAATTCCTGCGAACGCCAAGAGGAAGCACGATTCAAAGTTAGCTGAACAGAATACAGGAACGGGTGGGAGTGTACCTGTGTTGGGGCTAGTCTGGCCTACATGAGTGGCTATCATCCTGAAGAGAGGTGGGCTGCACACGTCACCCCAGGCCGGGCCACACACCCGCCTGCCCTCACAGTTTAAATGACATGACAACACTTTTTTTTTTTTTTGGAAACTAAATACATTTTAATAGAAAACAAAATACAAAATAACTCTTTTCAGAAAACAGAAATATTTAATCCTTTTTCCACGAATTCGAACTTGCTTTATCCTCAAAGCACAGTTTTAGATGCGTGCGTGGGTACTTACGATTTGTTTCACAAAGTGTTCGTTAAACTGCTATTGCAATGCAGGAGGTGGGAGCGAATGATGGCAGGAGGAAAAGACACTGAGCGAGCCACACCTCCGGATAAATGGGCATTTGGAAATTTCACATCTTCTAATTCTATCTTTTGCCCTATCACTGCAAATTCTTCTCATTTCTTTACCACCATCTGTCCTTCCCGGGGAGAGAACTGTTCATACAAGTGCAGCCATGAGGAGACTCTTCCACTCCCACCGTCACTGCCAGAGCCCAGGACTTTCTCAAACCCACCCACCCACCCACTTCTAGACACATGTCAGCCGGAGTGACCCATCGTCACCCAGAAAGTTTCCCTTTCTCCCAAAACACTGCGCTACCAAATTCTCTGAATTCCCTGAACCTCAAGATTCCAAGTATCACAGCCAGTGCCAGGAGTAAAACCTGAAAGACGAGAGCAGAGAAGGCCCCTCTGCCAGTGCTAGGCTTCCTCTTCTCAGTAATAATAATAATTATAATTATAATAATAAAAAATCCTGGTTCTCTGTAATTACGGAAAAGGAGAGACTTTTCGCCAGGATGATGCCCGCCCCCGTTCCTAGTTCCCACCCCCGCATTCCTAGGCCAGGAAAGCCCCCTTGCACCCGCCGACTGAGCAGCGGGGATCCCGTGGCACCACTCCTCGCGAGGGTGCCCTGCAACCCTCCTCGGACCAAAGGCAGCACCCGGCGGCGAGGTAAGCAGCATCTCGGGTCGACACACGGGAAAATGAGACAGAGACACGAAGGTGCTCACGCGAGGACACGGGCGGGATCTCCGTAAGAGCTTGCAATCCGACCCCCCGAGCCTCTTCATGCTCCATCTCATGTCCAATCACAGCACCTTCCCCCTCCAGTCCTTCGACACGTGGGGGACCGGGTGCAGGGGAGACGAGCTCAGGATGTCTGTACGGGAGAAGGGGGAGAAGCGGGGAGTCTTTCACAGTCAGTGATTCCATCTCAATTTGTCCTACGACTTGCAACCTGGAGGCTTTCCACTACAGCCCCAGTCCGTTACCACAAAGATTAAAAAACAAAAATTAATGTTCCTGATTCTCCTGTGTGATTCCAGTCACTAGAAGAAGGTTGCAGGCCATGAACTGCACACTGAGTACATTGCTCATCTGCCCAGTGTACACACCCACGAGTTCCCCAGAGGAGCCGTCGGCAGGCGCACTGCAGTAAGTGTTCCTGATGTCCCAGACGCGCACGGAGTTGTCCATGGACGCAGACGCGATCAAACTGCTGTCCGGACTGAAGGTGAGGCTGGTGATATTGTCCGTGTGGCCTCTCAGTTCTTTATAAAGGGTCCCGGAGGCCAAGTCCCATAGCTTCAGCCGCTGGTCCTCGCCAGCTGACGCCAAGTACTTACCGTTGGGAGAAAAGGCAAGAGAGAGCACGGGGCCACGGTGGCCCGTGAAGAGCCTCACCGAGTTGCCCTGTTGAGCACTCCACAGCCGGACAGTCTTGTCGGTCGAGCCTGTGGCTAAGTAGTTTGAATTAGGGTGGAATTTGACACAGTCCACATCTGCCAGGTGGCCGGCATATATTCTCAGTGGGTACGTCCGATCAAATGACCACAGCCTCGCGGTGCGGTCGTGGGACCCACTGGCAAAGTACAGGCTATACGGGCTAATGTCCAGGTCCCACACAGGGTAGGCATGTCCTTGGTACAACACAGTGTTGGTGAAACTCCCGAGGTCCCAGTACCTAATGGACATGTCTTCAGAACAAGAGAGCAACCCTGAGCTGTCTGCGAGGAACCTTGTGCTGTACACTGGTCCACAGTGTCCCCGTAGTATCTTCATCTCTGTGCCCGCATTGTCATCCTCATCATCCTGGGGACAGTAGGGGGAAGGGCGGGTGGCAGAGAGACACACAAGGGAAAAATGTTTAGTGGTCTGCCATGACAACCAAACAGTCCAGCAAAAAGAAAAAGAAAAAGAAAAAGAAAAAGAAGAAAAAAAAAAAGCCACTACTTGGGAAATAGCATCTGCCCAGTAAACGACAGCGGTCTTTGCCCTGAAGGTCAACCCCAGGAAAACAACTCATAATTGCACAACTGAATAAAAAGTCTCCTGCAACTTACAAACTGTCTTCCTCAAATTCATCTTCCAGCTACGACTGTCAAATTAAGAGTACACAAATGTGAGGCTATTATTACACAGTAACGACTGTAGACCTTACTGTTAGGCTGAGCATAACAGATTTCAAAGGCTGCTTAAAAGATCGCCCACGCTGACTTCCATTGTTCATCCTGATAGACATCATTTGGAAAGATTTACTTCTGAATTTACATTAAGTTCTCAGATTCTTTTATTCAGTGGGCCTGTCTTCATCTGTTGGTTTTAGCTGCTTCATAAGCCACATTGCTCCCTGTTTCTACTCCACTAAGAAAATTCCTGGCACGTTCATTACTCTCATGAGTGGGGTCAATGATGAAGGCAGACATGGTCTCACTTCAAAACTAATACAAAAGCCCTGCAGGAGGTTAGCCAAAATAAAGCCTGGACATATCAGAACAAATAGTAAACCAGAAAGGTGCAGTTATCAATAAATGACACTCACACCTTGTGACCAGGCATAAACTGCCAGTGTCCAAAAAGAAAAAAGATGAAGTTTTAAAACTCTGACTTTCTAGAGGGTCTCAAACATTTTCCCAAGCGAGGCATGGGTTCAGAATGGCTTTAAACAAAGCCAAGTGACTCATGGGATTCTTGGAACTAAATTCCTGTGTGTGGGGACAGAAAAGAAGACAGCCACTCAGGGTACCGAGGGGGAAAGTCCCCTTCCCACCCTCTTTCCCACAAGGACAGTATCTCTGTTCAAAATCCATTTTCCCTTCATTCCCTCACAGACAAGCTTTTTAACACTACAGCGGTCTCTATTCAAGAATTCATAGATTAAAATGGGTTTTAATTAAACACCAGAAGAATGAGGAGTAACAAGAATTCTAAACCAATCGGCTTTGTTAGCTTAGATATAAATATGTCTGTGGGCCTTAAGTTCTTGTACAGGAAAATGGCATCTTTTTAACTTCCTTTTGAAAACTATTAAATTCAAAATAAAACAAACGCCTTCAATGTGTACAGATTTCAGAAAAAGTTAAGAGAAAATAAACACTGATGTCCATGAATATTCAAAATGGCTATTCCAGACACTCAACGTTAAAAATACATAAGCATTTGGGAGCTTAACGTTCTACCGAGTGTTACCAAGAATATTAGTAATTTTCCTTTCAAAAGAGGTTATGACAACACTTTAAAATTTCAAGGATGACTCATTGCTGTACACCAGAAAGTTTATATAAAAACTGTGGGAGCAAAAAACGACCCCAGATGAATTACCCTTTGAAAGTGAGTGATGGATTAAAGGGCACGTTACCATCTCTGAGGCTTAAGTGGTCTTCATTTGGAGCAGGAAGTTAGGGAAGCAGGTCTTCAGCTCCTTAGTGGGGACCTAAACAGCACGCTCAGAGATGGGAAGAGGAGGGTGCGCCAGGAGTCAAGCTGGCACTTCCCAGGGGTCTTGGTGATTGTCCCGAGCAGGGGGGAAAAGCGCCTGGTTGACTCTATAGACCAAGAGATGGGGAAACCAGAGCATTCCTGCTGGCTATCGCTATCAGCTCTTTGCCAGGACCACAGCTTAAAATAACTCAGCCATATTTTCTTCCGTGGCTCAACCCAGTCCCACAAGGGCCTCAGCACAGTCGAACTAAAACTCTGAACAAGCAGCTGATTCACACATGCCCAACCCCAGATTCTCCCTTTCCTTCCTTTCATGCTCACAGGACAAAACCCCAAACTCCCTACAATTGACTGAACACCCTACAGTAAGTGGGCATGCATCCCAAATAGGAATTTTTGATTTGTTAAGTATATTCGTGTAATAATAAATCATACTATGTACATTATAAAACATGCATAAAGTAAGAAATTTAAAAATAATAGGAAGAGTAAGTATAAAAAGACCTTCAAACATTATCTTATGTACCCCTGTGCCATAGTTTGCTAAGCCCTGCTTTAGACCATGAAGGCCCCAAAAATCTCAGACTTGTTATGGATGTCTGTTCCTGGAGTAGGAGGTTCAGAGTGCCTCGGCTCACACTCCAGTCTTTCCTAACTCGAGGGTACCTTCTGGGGTCTGAAATTTAGCCTTGGGCTGTTCTCCTAACATCAGCTGCCAATGGAACTGAAAGAAGTTAAATCTGGCTGGGCTTGGGAGTAGGTTAAGACTTGGAAGCAAGAGGGGGGCTGCTCTCTCCAGGAGAGATGACAATGGCCTGAACTAGAATAGAAAAGGTGGCTATTAGCGAGTTGAGCTGAACATGTGCTGTAAGTGTAAAACACACCAGATTTCCAAGACTTAGGAAAAAAAGGAGAATGTAACAGATTTCATTAATAATCTTTTAATATTGCTTACATGTTGAAATGATAATATTTTGGCCATTATTGGATTGAATAAAATACATTATTTAAATCAATTGACTACTTCTTTTTACTTTTTTAATGTGGCTAATAGAAAAATCAAAGTTACAAACATGGCTCACATTATATTCTTCTAGGCCAGCACAGACCTCCACAACCGTTTTATACACAAATCACAGAACTGAATATTATACAACACTGACTTCTTTACTTTTGGAACTTAGAGACTGCTGGATTGGGGGAAGGCAGGCTCACTAGCCAGTACATGAACCGAGTACTGTAGTGCTGGGCTAGGAGGGCGGGAGGCTGGCAGTGACGAGGGTGATCGTGTACACATACCTGAAACGAAGAGCAAATCCTTGATTTGGTATCTGTGGTTTTGCCATGTTGCTCAAATATTAGAAGTACACAGTTACCAATCAACAAGGGTAAAAGTTGGACCTCATTTCCAAGTCCATTTAGTGTGGAACAGAGGATGGAGGGTCTCAGACAGGATAGAGGCTACGGGTCCTGGTGGGAAGCGGGACACTGCTATGCCAATTAATAGCTTTCCAAAGGTTAATCCAGAATCGCTTCTCGAACTTTTGGCTAAGATCAAGTGTAGAACAGCTTTAAGCTGCAGATCTCAGAAGCTACAGGGCAGTGCTGTAAATCCAGTTTTATTTGGCTTAATAAATAGAGAAAATTTTATGCCCTCATAGAAGCTTTTGATTACTGTTTTTGACTTTTTTATTTTATTTATTTATTTAATTTTTATTTATTTATTTGACAGAGATAGACACAGCGAGAGAGGGAACACAAGCAGGGGGAGTGGGAGAGGGAGAAGCAGGCTTCCTGCCGAGCAGAGAGCCCGATGCGGGGCTCGATCCCAGGACCCTGGGGCCATGACCTGAGCCAAAGGCAGACGCTTAACGACTGAGCCGCCCAGGCGCCCCTGTTTTTGACTTTTTTAAACAGATATAATTCACATACTATAAAATTCATTCTTTTAAAAAGTATAATTCAGTGGCTTTTAGTATACTCACAGAGTTGTGCAATATCACCATTATCTACTACAGAACATTTTCATCACCTCAAAAAAGAACCTTTTACCCATTAGCAGTCACTGCCTATTTCCCTGTCCCCAGTCCCTAGCTGCCATCAATCTACTTTCTGTTTCTATGGATATGCCTATTCTGGATATTTCCTAGAAACGGAATCATATAGCATGTGGTCCTTTGTGACTGGCTTCTTTTATTTAGTTAGCATAATGTTTACAAGGTTCATCTACAACATAGCATGTCTCATGTTGCTTCATTCCGTTCTATGGCATAATAATATTCTATTACACGGATATACCACATTTTGTTTATTAATCAGCTGACTGACATTTGGGCTGTCCCCACTTTTTGGCAATTATGAATAATGATGTTCTGAACATTCATGTACAAGTTTTGGTGGGGACATATGTTTTGAATTCTCTGGGATATATACCTAGAAATGGAACTGGTGGGTCTGGTCAATATTTTAAATACCCACTATTAAAACATTTTATTCACTAATTTATGCAACAGCTGTTGCTTCACAAAGATTAAGGCAGAGGCTGCAAACTGGCTTTTTAATTGGGTTTTCATGTACTTTTGTACTTCCTACCATCTCTTTGATCCAGGTAGCAGTAAACCGTTTACATTTACCTGCTTGGCTTCTACAGGCATGTGAATTTGTGACCTCTGCATTAAGAGTTTCTATTTTAATTGTGAATTCTATAAGGAAAAAAAAAAAAGTCCAAGTTCTCATTGAAGAAATATTAAAAACTAACTACCAGAACTGAGTTATATTTTGCTTTTCCCCAAAATGTTCCTTGTCAGGAACAACAAAAAACAAAAAGCAAAAAACAAACGAACAAAAAAAAACAAACCCCCAAACACCCCAAAAAAACAAAAACCAAACCCCCCTCCCCCCAAAAACCCCCATTAACAACAAAAACTTTTGTAAACTGCTGTAACAAAATGGGTGGGGGATGTAGAAATCCCAAACAGGAAACCCCTTGACAACATGGTAAGAAGATCTCAACTTTAGTTCTAAAATGAAACAAAAGTTTGTTCACAAGGAAAGCAGTACCTTTATACTGTAGCAGAATCTACAGTACTTTGTGGATAATGGCGAATACATCAGGAAGATACTTAAACAAAGTATCTTCTTTTGGAGTGGAACAGCACCTCCCACTGGAGCTCTCGTCTCACCAGTCCCCGAGCTCCCTTCCTGGGGCCGCTCCCCTAGCTCAGGCCACCATAACCCTAGCATACCCTGTGGTGCCGTACAGCTATGGGTCTTAGCCCTCTCAGTGCTAGCCAGATTGAATTTCTTTCACTTCCTGGAATTCATCATGTTATTCTTCACTTCTGGGTCTTCAAATGCATACCTCCCAAAGCCTGGAAATCTTCACAGAATAAGTTACAGAGCTAATTTTCAGTGGTAGCCAGGGTAGAAGGGTAGAATCTTAAACATTTTTTTTAGTCTAATGTTCTTTCCTTCTTTGTATCTACCTTTCTATCTTTGCTATCTTCCTTTATATTAATTTGTAATGCTGAGAATACTCTCCAAACACAATGTCATCAAGCTAATAAGGTCAGTGGAAAAATATTTTTCCTTGTATTTACAGAAAGTTGTAAATCAATGATGGCAGTGTCCTTCAGTTGTATGTGAAGAATGCTCAACAGGCTATAATTATCTCCTAGGAAAATTTTAAAACTCAAATACATGTGCAATAAAAAAATTTTGGAGGGTACTATAAAATCCTAGAAATCAAAGTGTGTACATTGGAATGTAGACCTTTTACTCATCACAACAAACTCCTCTAATTATATTGTCTCAGTCGCAAGAAACAAAAATTCAAAGACCATGCTAACTGGAAGGTGACTAAGAAAACAAGAATAGGAAGAAAGGGCTTATTTTGTGCATCCAATATTCTTGGTATCCTTATCACCCATGGAAATTAACTTGAATGTTGGTGTTTTTTTTTTGTTTGTTTTTTTACTCCTTTATTTTTTAACCCTGTGCAAAGAATTTTCCATTGTAAGTAACCTGAGGCAGAGCTACCTGAATTTCAGTGGTGAGATGACAAAAATATTCTAGCTTCCAGCTTTTGTAGGCCACTCGCAGGGAAAGTTAACTCTGTGAAGTTCAATTTTCTTTCTCTTTGTGCACATGTTTTCTAAGGCAGTGATTCTCAGTGACCTGAAACTCACGCCACTGGGCCTGCCCTTTTCAGTAACCATGCCAAATCACTACACTGATTGATGGATAGAAGAGCAATTATACTTTCTGTGCACTTTTCAAAATGGGGTTTAGGAACACCCTGGAGCACATGAAGCCTGAGGACGTGCACTGGCCTCAGAGAGGCTGGTAACACCCAGTGTTGGTGAGGGTGAAGAGCAACCAGCGTTCTTGTTTACTGTTTGATGAGGCTGGGAAGTGACAATACTCATCACAATTTAAAATGCAGACCCCTTGACCCAGTGATCCTACTTCTAATTGTTTATATTTGCATAAATGTACCCACACACACACCACACACACACACAACACACACACTGTAAATCTCAGTATTAGCTAAAGGTCTTTAATTAGGCTTAGCAATGTTATCCATATTCAGACAGTAATAAATACTGACCAATCATTAATCATGTTCAGTTAATGTTGTTAAACATAGTTGTCATCTCTTCCAAAGTTAGGTATGAGCAGGAATTCAGTGGCTACAGGTTACATGGGTATTAGTCTGGCTTTAGCTATACGATGGAGGAATTAATGAAGTCCATTCTCCACAAGAGCTGTCATGTTTGGTAAGAATTCTAAGCAAATTAGTAAGGCAGGTGTAGGGAAGAAAAATGATATTCATACCTCCTCCTCCAGAATGTCACAAGCCAAGTGGATGCGGGACACGTCTACTTGATGGGGTTCTGATTTTAACTTCTTGGATCGTAAACTCCACAGTTTTATACAGGAGTTGTCAAACCCAGCAGCAAGCAGCTTGCTGTCTGGGGAGATTTCTGCAGTGTTCAACAGCTGCTCTGTGTTATAGAAGGCATAGAAACAGATGGTGGTGAGGGAAGGAGGGCCATCCTTGACGCGCTTAATGCTCTCCTGCAAGACCTCCAGGGCAGCCTCGTTCTGCAGAATAGGGGCGGGCATGTCAGTGGGCTCTAAGCCGCTGCCCTCGCTTCGAGAGGAGTTGCCACTGGCATAGAGCTGGTAATCTGTTCTCTTGGCAGGCTGCACGTCAAGATGGATATGCAAGGTGAGGACCTTGCACAGGGCGGTGTTGTTGTCACTTTGGAGGTAGCGGATAAGGTAGTTGTAGCTGTCTTCCTGGAGACGGACCACGTACTTGTTATCTAGGAATGCTCGAAGCTTGAAGTTAGACAGGATGTCCTGGATGGTTTGAGTGGTCTGTAGCTGCTCAATGACATCCTTCTGGCTAGCGTTCTGCAGAAACATTCCATGGAAGCGGCTGTAAAAACTTTCCACTGTGCTCTTCGGACTATTCTGGACCAGGTTGAGATGGAGGTAGACAAAGAGAGGATAGAGGAGAGGCATCACTTCGTGGCTATGCTGGGAATCAGAATCTATAATGGAAAAAAGTGAGGGCTTTATAATCTGTATAATTTCAAAGAATAATGTGGCCCTCCTGGGGAGCCCACCATCACACTACACATTCTGGTCAGGACTGCTGATTGAACTAGAAGCCCAACATAGAATTATAGAAACTCAAAATCCAAGCCTTTTGACTGAGAAGGAAGAGAAGGGACTCTGAAGTCCAGCGAACCTGGCCTGAAGTCGGCCACAAATCAGGAATCTGATGCCCAGAGAGGTTAAGTGACCTGCCTAAGTTGTCACAACACTTCAGGAGCTTGTCCCCAGGTCTTCAAGGTTCGCTGTTTTCCCCAGTACATTAGTGTTCCTCCAACTGGGGAGCACAGACCTCTGAGGGTCCTTAGATATATTCTTGGGAGACTATGAGTTCTTCCCAGAAACTTTTTAGTTGGATAATTTTTAAAAACAATAAACACAGGCCTATTCATAATTATCCGGCTGGTCCTTAAGCAAGTATTGACATACGACTTTAGTGCTCCCTTTTGTTTTGTGATTACTTTGGGCCTCCATCATCCAACAGTATTATCAGAGTACTTATTTAGTGAGTTCATTAACATGCCTAGCTACCCAGGCTGGCACGCCCTAACACTAACATGATAACACTCCCCCAAAATTGTCCCGTATCTGCCAGTGTAATCATTTTGATTATGTTGGCTAAAAAGTAAAACTACTCTTTTGCAGTGATAATTTACAAACGAGACATTTTTCACGTCCTTAAGACTAAACCATTTACTAATTTGAGACTTAACACCATGCAACTATGTGACAAAGGATGTTCAAAAGTGTCCAGCTTTAATTGCCACAGGCAAGGGAGAAAAGCACAGAGGTGTATCTGACGCCCATATGTGAGGGCGGAGGGAGCTGTGATGGCGCAGAGGTTCTGCAGGTATTCAGCCACAGGGTGAGCAGGGGCAGCAGGGCCGACGCAGGGCGCAAGCGCCTCGGGAAGCTGAATGCAGACTAGTCTGTGTCACAGCCATCAGGACCGGCCCCATGCCTATGTGGAGCAGCAGGTTAGTTCTGGCAAAATCTATGCATTATATTCACTTGCTGTTTATTTGGCTCATGCACTTATGGAGGCTAGCAAACTTTATTGCTTTTGTGGTTTTGCTTGTACTTGATTTGTAAATGAGTTTCGGTTTCATACAGAAATATAATAACCATAAACGTTTTTATATCTTGTGTAACGTTTGTACATATTTAAGTAAATTAATATCAAAATGCTTTAAGTCCGCATTAGTACTTCTGCTAGCATTTTTTTTTTCCCTTCATGAAAAAGAACCCATACACGGCTCAAAATCAGGAATATTACATTAGGGAATCTTGCCTCCCTAATTTGATGATAAATGATACCAGCATGCTATCTCTGCTTAATACCCTATTTCACTTTATCACAGGTGAATTAATTGTGTAATATGTGCATTTTAGAATAAATGTGTCCTTACTCAAAGACATATTTAGAAAAGGAACTTAAATTACAACGATGATTCCAATAAACTTAAGACTGTTACCCAGCCACTTTGGGCTCCTCATGTCTTCAATAGGCCCAGAAGGGAGTTATGGTGCTGGCTGGGGTGACTGATCCTGACTACCAAGGGGACATTGGACTGCCAGTCCACAGTGGAGGTAAGGCAGAGTATGTCCTCAATACAGGAGATCCCTTAGGGCATCTCTCAGTATCATTCTGCCCTGTGGTTAAGATTAATGGAAAACTATAAAAATATAATCCAAGTAGGACCAGTAATGGCCCAAGACTGCAGAAATGAGGTTTAGGTCATCCTATCCAGTAAAGAACCAGGACCAGCTGAGGTGTTTGCTGAAGGCAAAGAAAATGCAGAATGAGTAGTGGAAGAAAGTAAATACCAGCTATGAAGTATGTGACCAGTTACAGAAATGAAAACTAATTATTTAAATTACCCTCCTTATTTTGTTATGAATATGTGTGTGTGTGTGTGTATTTACACATATCTTTGTTTTCTTCCCTCTCTTGTTCCCTTATCATGTACATAAGTTATCCTTACTTTGTACCAGAGTAGTTAAGTGTTGTTAACTCTACACCATAGTATTTAAGTTACAGGATATCAAGGAGAAGAGTAAATCACCTAAGGATTTTGCTTTTTCTTCTGGGGAAGGGATTCGTGCATTTTTGGTTGTACCCAGGAGAGCTGTATCATGTTAGTTGGATTAAAGACCTTGTTAATCATCGTTATTTGGAGATTAAGTATGGTTTAAGGAGATAGATATGGGTACCAAATTGACAGGGGGTAGACTTGGGGTGGTTAATTCTGTGTCATGGCTGGGCCACAGTGCCCAGATACTTAAACATTATCTAGATGGTTCTGTGAAGGTATTTTTTAGATGAGATTAACAGTTAAGTCAGTAGACTTTGAATAAAGCAGATTACCCTCCATAATGTGGTGAACCTCATCCAATCAGTTGAAGGCCTTATGAGAACAAAGACTGACCTCCCCAGAAGAGGGAATTCTGCCAACAGATTCACTTTGGGTTTGAGTTGCAGCTCTTCCCTGGGTCTCCAGCCTGCCTTCCTGTCTTGTAGATTTTGGACTTGCTAGCCTCCATAAGTGCATGAGCCAATTCCTTAAAATATATCTTTCTGTATATACATCTTATTGGTTCTGTTTCTATGGAGGATCCTAATTCAGATTTTGGTATTTCTTTAAATGCTGTAATTCTTTGGAAGACCTCTGGAAACTTTTTTCCATAAAATACTAATGAAAAAAACCAAAACCCCAAAAACTCAACCCTTACCAATTAGACTTCCAATATATTCTACTGGGATGAAGGATTGTTTGCAATTCCTTAAAATCTTAGTATTAGGCTTATTTTTCAAAATGAGAGGCATTTTAGTTTAGTAAGTTTAGAAAACAAAACAAAACAAAACCCAGCCACCAAGAGATAGGGCTGCACTACTTTAAAACTTAGTGAAATTCACTGTTGTTTCAGCTCAGTTTCAAAATTGTTTAATTGTTCTCTCTTGTTTGAAGAAAACAGTATATCAGGTATAAAATAAAATCTGGATCAACATATTCATTATGTGGAACAAAGTAAGACTCACATAAGACTTAACTCTCATTTTTAATCTTGTTTCCTTGAAATCGTAACATATACTTTATATTTTACTGAAAGTGTATTTGCTTGAAATATATTTTTTCTAATTTCAAAAGTAACATATCCTCTGAAAAGTGTGTTTTTCCTTCCTTCTATCCATCCATCCACTGGCTATGTAACAAACTCCTACTCGGTGCCACACTCTGCTGGTGGTGTAAGTAAGAGGAAGTTTTTCGCAGAATTTGCAGAAATTAGTAGTAAAAAGGACACTAAGTTAAATGAAAACCTAGCTTGTTAGCCCCTGTTCTCCTGCTGACCTCACAGCCCTGTCTTTTGTTCTGAAACATCACACTACCCAGGTCGACTCTTCACCTCCCTCCCTTTCGGGCCTCCCCTCCTTCTCTCCTTCCTCAAATACTCATTTCGTTTCAAGGATGAACACAGAGTGTGTGCTTCCTGTGATCCAGGCACTTGACATCTATTGTCGAGTCTAAGGGTCACAGCTGGGCCCAGATTCACACCCAGACTGCTTGATTCCAAAGTCTTTGTTCTTCCTCCTATACCTCCTGAAGAAAAGGACCCAGAGCAACAGGTAAGCTCACAGAATCTCTCAACCACAGAGAACTTATGGAGGAAAAATACACTTAGGGTACTACAGCCCGAGTTGCTCTTATTTTCCTCATATCTTCCTTTGAGATTTATCATCTCCTTAAACTGGCATTTGCACCTCCATGAAGCTGATACTGAGTTCTTTATCACAAGTCTGTATCTTTGTTTTAAATACTAGCCTCCAATTTCCTACTGCAAGCTACACAGCAGGAGGCAGCCATCATAATGATGTAAAAAACAACCTGACTTATTTCTGCTCAATATAGCTTAAGCCTCCATTTGTCACAGAGCCCAAGTCATCCTCAACTCTTCCTCCTTTAATCCTGAGCCTTGGGGAGTCTACCTTGGGAATTTTAACTATGAAATCAAGACCTTGCTTCTCACTTGCACAACACTGTTGAGCTGTGGTCCTTTTTCAGCTCACTTTTCCAGTACTACAGTGGACTTTAGGCTGGCTTCCTGGTCATCCCATTTGCAAACCCTTTCATAAACTGCTTTCAGACTTTTGTCTCCTAGGCCCGATCGTCAGGTCTCTCCTCAACCTGGCTCCACTGTGGCTGGCTTTATCTCCAATCTGAAAACCCCATTCTCAACAAAGCCGCTTCCTTCACTGTTCCTGCCCAAAGAATTGCCATCTCTGCCCTTTTGCTCATGTCTTTCCACATAT
The DNA here is from genome assembly GCF_011800145.1 of Mirounga leonina. Lineage (NCBI taxonomy): Eukaryota > Metazoa > Chordata > Mammalia > Carnivora > Phocidae > Mirounga > Mirounga leonina. Next base: position 838,976 of record NW_023270380.1, read on the forward strand.
CCTGAATCCTCCTCCTTCTCTTCCACAGCTTACTGAAATCCAACCCATCTTCCAAACGCTGACTTAAATTCCACCTCCTGACTGACCGTAAGGCCTTCTCTGGCTACTCTGTCCAAATCATATTCTCCTTTCATTCCAGAGTTCCTCTATGTACAAACTTTGGCACTGATTTCATCCTGGCCTGTTAAACCTCTTCCACCATATTTGAACTTTATTTAAAAACTTTTACTTTTAGCCTTCTTATGTTAGGACTGTTCCCTATTTAGATTAATGACTGTATCTCATACTTTATCTTGGTGCTCAGGAAACACTTGTTCATTTGACTTGGCTGACTGCTCTTCAGAGACCTGAGGGTAGGGAAAAATATTCCAGGAAAAGCAGTCTGTAAAAACACAAAACAGGGCAACTCTTTCAGGTCCCCTTCCTCCTCGGGAGCTTTGTGCTATCACTTTGCTATCGTTCAGTAAACCTTGCTAAAAATAAAATAAAAAATAAAAACAAAAACAAAAAACCCCATAAAATATATATTTACCCCCTCCAAGTAACCTGTGCCCAATGGATTAAAGAATTATAGGTAAAATTAACAGACAACTTCCTCAGTTTTGAAACAAGACAAAGGAGAAGGTTAATACATTGCCAGGTATTGAAATTTAAAGTTCTGGGGGAAGGAAATTATGAGAGGAGAATAAAGAAGGTACCACATATTAGGAAAAACCAGTATCATCAGACACAAGGAGTCAACAGCTATTCTATATTAAGAGTTTTAGTAAATAGTCAAGAAAAATAGTAAGAGCCCAAAGAAAATTTTTTTAAAGATTTTAAAAAAAAATTATTTTAGAGAGAGAGTAAATGAGAGAGAGAGAACATGAGCAGGGGCAGAGAGAAAGGGAAAAGCAGACTCCCTGCTGAGCAGAAAGCCCAACACAGGGCTGGATCCCAGGACCTGGGATCATGACCTGTGGTGAAAGCAGACGCTTAACTCACTGAGCCACCCAGGCACCCCCAAAGAAATAAATCTAAGCAGAAAACTTTGCACCAGGATAAATCACATTCGTGATCAATTAAATGTATTAATTCTTCATTGTGAAAAGTAACCACAGTTCTGTAATAATATTATTCCAATGACTCTATTTTATTACAACTATGCTTCAGTGATTAAAGAATATAAACAAAAACCAGTATGTCACTAGTCACGAGCATCAACCATCATGGAAATAAGTCACGTCTATGAGTACATGGAGGGCATCACTATTAGAATGATATACTGGGGCTTTATGCTTTTGTCTGTTTCCCTCATTAGGCAGTAGGCTCCACATCAATATGCTCTATTGCAACATCTAGCCCAGCAAGTAGTCAGTGCCTAACATAAATATCGGCTGAATGAATGAAAGAGAAAGGCTGAGAGAAGCCAGGCATTCCTTCTTAAACCAGCTTCCCCACCACTAGCATGGAGAGAGAAATCGATCATGGGCAAAGAAATATAGTTATATTTCAAAAAGGGAGTAAAATGATTTTCTAAAGACTTAAATTTAAAAAATAAATTGCTTAGGGGCACCTGGGTGGCTCAGTCTTTAGCGTCTGCCTTCGTCTCAGGTCATGATCCCAGAATCCTGGGATCAAACCCCGCATCGGGCTCCCTGCTCAGTGGGAAGCCTGTTTCTCCCTCTCCCACTCCCCCTGCTTGTGTTCCCTCTCTCACTGTGCCTCTCTGTCAAATAAATAAAATCTTAAAAAAAAAAAAATTGCTAAAAGCCTCAAAAAAACCAATGCCAGTGATTACATAACTCAGTATCTCCAAGTTCTTGCTTACCTCTCAGTGAAAGCCTTCTTATAAATTCAATTTTTCTCTTTTTATCCTTACTGGAGATAGAAAGCAGCTGATCACTGTTCTGAGATATTTAACATTCATATGATATGAGGATCTTAATCGAACTTCTTTTTCAGTTTAAACATAATAGACTCTTTTTACTAAACCTTTAAGCTTCATGATTTTTTCATTTTTGTAACCGTTTAATAGATGGTACTTATGAATTCCATCACTCCAGTAACTCTGAGGCTGATAAGATAACCCTCTCTAAGGTTTTATTTTGTAACCTTTATTTCTTGTAACACTCTGGCCACTTTCCCTAGAATACAGAAAATGTGGAATCTTTCCTTTAAAAAAATACAGATCATAATGAGGGTCAAGTAACATTAAGTGATGTAAAATTAGCTATATTATTGTGGCTTATAGATTGATCACCTTATATGCATCTTTACCATTAAAACTTATTATTACCCTGAGGATTTTTTCAAATAAAAAAAGAAAAATGAAATAACCTCAAAGTGCTTTAACTACAATTTACCACTAACCAATACCTACTAATTACTCTCAACCCTTTGAGGGCAGAGAAAGTTTTTTATTTCTTATACCTCAAGGTGTTTTGAATGAAAAAGTACTCAACAAAAGACTTTAATTAATAACCTGAATCAACGTAGTCTCCCTCACTGCGATAATCTTTCCAACATTAAAATTATAATCAGTTATCTTAGGACTGGATGAAATCACTTGGTTATACCTTTGAATCACCTTATTTCACAGATGAAGAAACCAGGGCTCCAGAGATGCTAAACTACTCCATTTTTTTTTTTAAGTGATTCATTTAAAAAGTCATACAGTGAGTTAAAAGAACTGATTGGAACTCATATCTACTGATTTTCTGTTTTAATGGTCATTACGCCACCCACAAACTGGACTAAACTACTTCTAATTTTTTTTGTCTTGCTGATTCATGATGGCTAGTGTCTTGCACTTTCGGAAATAAGGGGAAAAGCTCATTTTGAGATGTACCATATTATTAATAGTGATTTCAATGTCCATTACAAATTCTCTGCATTTAAGGATGTTTCTCTACATGGCTGATTTAACTTTCACTGTTTCATCGCAAGTTCTAGTCACTCTGCTGACAGCCATGGACAAAACAGTGACCAAAACACAGGGAGCCCTAGCCCTTGCAAACTTTAACTTGTGATTTAACTCTCCTAGGAGGTCCAACAGATTGTAAGATTGAATGCAAGGACTGCCCTCAACTACCTTTGAATCCGTACTAAGTACACCATACCAGGAATACAATAGGTTCTGAGGGAAAGTTGCGGGATTCTTTCTTAGTAAGAGGAAGTTCTTCTTTAAGCTGAACACTTACCAGTGAGAAAATTCCGTAGGCGTCCAAACTGTACTTCATATTGCTGGGGCTCTGCCTGGCAAGGGGCTGCAGACACTATGTTGGCACAGCCGGATTCTGATTGGACTAAGGAGGAAAAGATATATATGGTGGGGATGGGAAACACAATTATTAATCCAGTATGTGGCAAGATGGGTGGAAGAGGGTGTTAAGTATGCATCATAGCAATGGACATGTCAGTAGATTTTTTAAGAGTATGGTGGGGCTTCTGATTAAATATGGCCGAGTGTAACCCCTATCTCCTCTTCTTCCTGATACCCCCAAAAAATGACAGTGGAGGAATGAAAAGGTATAAAGCACAGGATTAAGTTGAATGAGAGAGGACAGGTACATAAGTACATGAGGGACATATCTGAAAGCATTTGACCCCATGTTCTGACATCCTATGATAATGTGCCTTGGTGTGGGTCTATTTTCAACCATCATTATGGACACTTAGTAGGCCCTTTCAATAAAAATTCATGTCTCTTGGTTCTGAGAAATTTGTTGATTCTGTTTTCTCTTTCAGGGACCCCTACTATTTCTCTTTCTTCTTCTTCTTTTTCAGAAAGCTCTAGGCCCAATGTGGGGTTCACACAACCCTGAGATTAAGAGTCACATGCTCTACCAACTGAACCAGCCACGTGTCCCCGGGACCCCCTACTATTTCAAGGTTAGATTCCCTGAACTGATCTGCTTCCTCAACTTTCAACCTTTCTACTGATTTCTCATTTTTATTACCATTTACTTAAATCTGCCACATTTCTTGCTGTTCTCCTAATGTTGTTTGTTTTTTAAAAATAGCATTTTCTTCTTGTCTCAAGGCTATCAATTATGGTATTTTTGAAGTTTTCTTCTCTCAGCTGTTTGCTTCACTCAAGTTGCTTCTCGCTGATTCTTTCCACCTCTCCTCTTTATACTGAGTACATTAGGTTCCTTCATGGCTGAAGGTGAAGTATTACAGAGCTGATGGAAACTCTGTGTGTTTATCACTCAGCATGACCTGGATAGGCAATTTCTCAATGTCAATGTCTTCACAGGTCTTCTCTCTTGGGCAGGTCAGATTCACGAGGGAAGAACCTCTAATCACCTTCCTGAGGGATATGTGACTGACTGCTAGTGTTCTAGGCAGCGGGATGTGGAGAAGAAGGCTAGAGTCTCAATATGCAGATACACAGTACGTAAACATGCACTTAGTCTCCATTCTGTGAATTTATTCTTTCTAAAAAGAGAAAGAACATTCCCTTACCCTTTCTGCGGGGGTAAGGGGACACTGGGAAAAGGTGGCTGGAGACCAAGGGAGCCATCTTTAATAATCTGGATGAAACTAACACATTTCAGAAGACAGATTATGGATGGAGGAATGAAATTAATGCAGGACTGAGGTAGCCACAACATAACATGTACAGGAAGGGGGATACAGATGAGAAGTCAGTCAGTGTGCCCTACGAGATCTCAGAGCAACAGCCTGAGGCAGAAGGATGTGCTGCATGTGCACGAATGGTACTCCTCTCTCCTTCACGTGGCTCCCACCTTGAATTAATCAGTCACCAAATCCTACAGATTCCTCAATCTATCCTCTCCTCTCCACTCCTATTACCACCTCCTTAACTCAGGCTGTCCTCACTTCTCACTGGATCATTCTATGGCCTTCTAACTAGCTTCCCTGGTTCTACTCTGGGCCTTCCCCAATCAATGCAGCCACCAGAGTGATCTTTCCATAATTCACACTTGAGAACCTAGATATCCTTCTCCAACTTGTCCCCTGGTAAGCTCCTAACGGTTCTTTTGAGACTCAGCTCACTCCTATTTACTAACCCCTGACTATATTCTGGGAATCATGAAACCTTTGGGGAAGCAATCCTTGACCTGCCAAGCTAATTTAGATGACCACCTTCTTTGTTCCTACAGAACCTGAAACATTCTCCCTTCATAGAACTTACTATATCACACCCTCCTGTCATCACTGATTTATCCGCCTCATTTCCTGGCTATAATGTTAAGCTCTTCAGGAGCTAGGATCAAACATTAGCTATCTCTAGGACTTTTCAGCACCTGACCTATAGCAGATGTTCAATAGGTGGTATGCTGAATGATGACATAATCATTCAGATTACTCAACTGACAGAAAGACCTAGGACAAAATCTTATGATACTCACATTTCCTGGTGGTTTTCCAGGAACAAGAGTGACCTTCCTAATAAGCCATTATATCTGCATTAAGACGACTAAGAAGAGTCATGTTCTGGCAGTCACGTTCTGTATAATAGTGCTTGTTTCTATTTTCTGTCAACAACTGCAGAGAATTACTGCTCCCAGGTTCTAATGAACACGTGGTAGCAGGAGATTATTCATGCACATTAAAGGCTGTGCTGGCAAGTTGAGAAGGAATTACTCTGGCTCTATAAATTGGCCATCCTATTCGAAACAATAAGGCATTTAGTAATCTATTCCAAGTCCCTCATCTGGCTCTGTTCTTGTCAGGGGTAACCCAGTTTGAAAGAAAGGAACAATGGGGGTGGATCTGATGTTAAAGAATAAGAAGGCAGATACCTTCTTATAAGAAGGTATAACAAGAAGGGCTACTTCTTTTTTTTTTTTTTTTTTTTAAGATTTTATTTATTTACTTATTTGAGAGAGAGAATGAGGAAGAGAGCACATGAGAGGGGAGAGGGTCAGAGGGAGAAGCAGACTCCCTGCCGAGCAGGGAGCCCGATGCGGGACTCGATCCCGGGACTCCAGGATCATGACCTGAGCCGAAGGCAGTCGCTTAACCAACTGAGCCACCCAGGTGCCCAAGAAGGGCTACTTCTACTGTCTCAGGAGGAGTCAGGAAGCAGCTCTTTGAGGACATCCTCAGGTTTTTACTGTCCCATCATTCTTTTCCTATGGCAATAGCAATGCACCCTTAGCGTGTGAAGGGTCTGGGTTCATGACTCTGAGGATAATAAGAGGGAGCAGAGGGAGCTGCTGCCACCAGTGTGGGGGTTGAAACCATTAAGGGATGAAGTAGGTGGTGACAGATACTCAGAAGAGCAGAAGGAAATACCAGAATAAAAAAGAGAGAACAGTGAAGTCGAAGCAGGTAAGAGGAAGCAGGGCTGAGCTGGAGAAAGCACTCCGGTGTTGAACTCCTCGCACAGCCATTAAAGCAGCTCACAATCACCTGAAAAGCACTGCGGCTGTCTGTTTTTTGGCAAAGTCTCCAGTCCCCAGATCCAATAGAAGAAAATTATATCACATAAAAACTCAACTCACAACATAGCTAAGTAATAACTAGTTGCTGTTCTAAAGAGATTTAACACACATTTCTCTAAAAAAGAATCTGATTTCAAAACAAAACCCAAAAACAAACCTTAAAAACCTCAGGAACATATCTAGGATGCCAATCTTTCCGGCCACTGATCCCAAAGCACTCGTTCACCCGGCAAACCTGACTTTCATGGGCAAGGCTCTGGGCTACAGGGAGGGACATGATGGAAGCCCTGGCCCTCCGGGTCTCGTAGCAGACTAGTTCACAGAGGGAAAACATCAGATACAGCTGAAAGCAGAGAATTCTGAGGCAGGATGGGTTACGACAGGAGGCCTCTAGAAGTGGCTTTGAAGGACAGATAGCATCTCTGAAGGCCGGCATGTGGTGCTGCCTGTGGAGGCTGCCGCACTCTCTCCAGAAGAGGAGGAGAAGTAACTTCTCAGGGTCCTCTACGTGACTTCTGCTCCAGCCTGCCCCCTCACCCCCATTACCTGCGAGGTTGGCCGCCATCTCCTCAGCAGTCTGTGAGAGCCGCAGTCCTTGCTTCAGGGGACCATCGGAGTCCACGTACTGCCGGCGTTTGAGGTAGCAGGACACTGCCATCTGAATCTGCTCGGTGCGCACTCGTTTCATGACCTTCGGGGGGAACCACAGAACACTAAGCCACGTGGGAGATGACCCAAGCCAGCGCACACAGCGCATGGGTAAAATAAGGCGTAGACAAAGACTAGCCACGTGGCTAGTTACGTGACCTAGTCAAGATGCAAAGTTACTAACCTAGCACTCTCCCGTGTATCTATTTTCTCAATAGTGACACAATCAACTTCAATGGCGGAAAATAGGAATATTATGGAGAATAAAACCCCACAGACCACCCCCAAATTTAATTTAATACCATGATTTCAATCTTTCTGGTAGAACTTTTCATTAGAGCTGCTAACAAGGAGCCTACAGGACCAGGTCAATTCCAGAGCCTTTTATTTCTCCTGCCTACTCTGGGAGAGAGGTGTTAATTGGCAGTGAACTGGCCAAATAAAGCAGGCAGGAGGCAAGACGAAAATCAAAGATCTGAGAAACTCAGACACTGGATAAATGGAAGTTGAGAAAGTGAGCAGTTACTAATGAGGAAAGAAATGCTATGTTTTCCTTAATAGTCAGGAACACGCTGGCAGCACTACGTCAAAGATTGGAGCAACGTGTCTTCACTGTAATCCCATTATCTACCTCTTTCACTCTTTACAACCTCAGGCCCAGGAAAGCATCAAAATGGTAAGAGGGTATGTATATGCATTAGAATATGTCTCACAAATTCTTACAAGAAAGGAAAAGAAAATGGTAGGAAGTGCAGCAAATAGGGCTAAATTACTTTTGGTAATTTAAGCTAATTTGAGGGTTCTCCTCAGAAAGGACTATTTTCCTTGATGATTAAATTAATGATCAAGAACAACAGGAACTCCCGAAGGTACCATGGGTCTCAAACACCGCTTTGTTAGAGGTAAAGGATACTGCAGTCCCGGTGACCCACGACAGCTGGATGAATTTTCTGTGTCATGTAAAAACGGAATGCTTGCAACATTATCCATACACACGTGATTGTCCCCATCAAAGTAACCTTCCCTAAATCAACGGCTCCCAATGTTTGGTGTATGGGAGATCTGCTTTTGGTAATTTATTTGGAGTGTCTGAGTTTTCTGTTTCAACGACATGCACTGGCCTCCTTTGTGATTGCCTCCATTCCCTTTTAAGATTTAAAATTCCCCCCATTCCAGAAATCTGCCTTTTTTTCTTTAAATGTTTCAAAAAATTTTATTTGTACCTCATTTTTATCCATCTGCCGTTTTTTAGCGTGTAAGTGTGGCGAATAGCCAAATGTTTTATACAGCAACAACATACAGTTTTATACTGTAGCAACAAATTATTTTACAATTATTTGCAAATAATCCTTTCTTTCCAAATTGACTTGTGGTATACTCTGAATATCTACATTTCAATTCCCCAAAAGTCCTACAACAGAGCAAACAGTGAAGGCTGGAGACACACACACTAAAATATATATATCTATATAAAAATACAAATGTTAGGATATCATGAATATGTTACTTTAAATCATGTATTTAGAAAAATTATATTCTCTATGCATTTCAGTTTTGGATTACCAAAGAAAGTATAAAATCATTTGCTAAAAAGGAGGGCACTGGGTGTGATACGGTTGACAATGATACAAAGAAAATTACTAATAAATTTCTCATTTCTAATTACTAATAAATTTCCTGAACCACCTTTTTACCGTGGAATTTGCCTCACTCAGTTTTGGTGTATTAGTCTTTCACTATACTGATAACTGAGATTATTTTTTTAATTAAGTTTTTTTTTTTAATTGCCAATACAAGGATTTTGATACTTTGTAAGTGGGAATCCCTGCTCCAAGCATTCATCTGTCTATCAATGAAAGCAGATAATTGTTTTTTGGTGGTTACTAATAAGCATTTTGGGAATGGTCTCAAACACCGCTTTGTTAGAGGTAAAGGATACCTCTTTTGACTGTATCAGTGATTCTCTATGGTTCTCTAATCTGGCTACACCTAAGAACCTCCTGTAACAGTGTGTATGAATAATTTCAAACCCTGGAGATTCTGATTCAATGTTATACTTAGAGAAAAACAATGAAATGCACACAGAGACTGTGACAATACTGCCCTTTCCCAGTTTGGCCCCAAGTCAGGACTAGTCAAATCCAACCAGCTCCCACTGCCCCATCCTGTGCCTCCCCCCTTCCCCCCACAATGTTTGCTAAAGCTGCTTTTAATCTAACTTCAAGAGCTCCTCGTCTCCGAACTCTTCCAAAGCAGCCCGATTTCTCGTATTTTAGCTGAGACTCACACTTTTTCAGATTTCCTCCTGCCAATCTCTTGTTGCTATGGGAATACATGCTTGTATCAATGTGTGTCCCTCAGTGCTCCAAATAAGATGGGAATAAGAGATCACCTCTCTAACAGGGAGAAACCACACATGTGAAAGACACAGAACAATCGACAGAGAGAACAGACCCTGTAATGACACACTGTCCTCACAGTAGGGCAATGTTTACGCACATCAGAGGAGGAGGGGAAAAGATATGAAAGGTATGGAAGGGTAAACAGGAGTGAGAATGAACAACAGCAAAAACTGGCCATATTTGGGATTGCTAGAAATTCATTTATAAATACTGATTCTGATGAATTTGTCCAAATTAGCTGGCCCAAATGGCAGTTTCTCTCAACCCGAACCACTATTTATGACAAGGGACCTTTCCTGAGGGTAGGCGGTGAGCCAACTGTAGGGCCAAGGACCTTAAGAGCAGGAATGCTGGCATTAACTAACTCTCTTTTACAACCAGACTCAACTGAAATACCAGAGACATGACCCAATAGACATAAGTGGATTTGATTCCAACGCACACATATTTCAAATGAAACAAATAATGAAGAGTTCTGTGGAGAAACCAGTTCCCCTCCCCCTACTGATTTCTCTAATACTAATATCCATAAATGGACACATGAGGAAAAAAAAAACTCCTTAAAATAGACCTGTCTTTTGGCAGACATGACACTAACACTGAAATTTCAAGTTACTTGCTTAGCTTTTCCCATAATTATAAAATCTTTTAAATTTAAATTAAGTTTGGATATAATTATATCCTTGTTAAAATTTCAGGATTTCCCATGATTTTCAATTTACATAATATCTTAACTTTAAAAGTAAAAATAGATGATCACATACCTTTCTCTTCATGTCATATTAGTAGTATTTCTGGAAATTAAAAAGAGGGTTCTGACACAATATGTATCTATTTCTCATATATCAATAGCTGCCTACCGTTTAACTAATACTTTAACAAAGTTGCTATATAAAATCAAGACACGATCATCTTTCTGTCTCAAAGTAACAACTGTGCAGGAAAAACCACAGCCACTCTTGGTATTTAACTACAGAAATATGGGGAGGCAAAGACACATGGAACCCAGGCACACTCTTAAGATGATGATGATAATACAGGACTGCAGCCAAGTAAATTTCTTACTGGTTACAGACTACATCCTAACCCTGCCCACTTATGTTCAAATGTGTGTGCTGGTGGAGGGTGCTAGGAGAGACATCCCAGGGCACCACGTGAAGGGCTAAGCAGGCAAAATACTACACAATTCCATTAAATACTAATAGAATACTGTATGGACAATACCCCTTGGGTAAGGTGGCAGCTTTGAGCATAGGTGAATTCAGAATAAATCCAGGCAAATTCACCACCACCATTCTCGAATCAGCTCCCCAAATGAGTTTACTGACAGGTGGCTAGGGGTGTGTGTGCTTTGAAGCAAATGTATTCCAATTATAAACTTATGCTTAGAAACAGATAAAAATGTTTGTGTATTTTCTCTTAAATAAGACGCCATGTAAAGTGCATACTAGGTACTCAAATACATTAGTTCTCTTTACTTGCAGAAGTCTAAATATAATATCTATCAAAAGGTCATTCTAAGGAGGACCTTTAAAAAGCTAGCTTTTGCATTAATCATTATGGTAAAGTGTATTCAATTATCTTTGTGAAAATATAAATCACAGGTGACAAAATGAGCCCTAGTACTCTCAGTTTTAGTAATACCTCATATAATTTTAATATTATGATGGTCTTTCATATTCAATCTTTGCTCATACACTGACATGAATATACTTGAGCTAGAAGTTGTGTTCTTTCTTATGGTGTCCCAAGAAAAAAATGGCATGAGAATAATGCTCGGAACTAGGGGCTCAGGATGCAACACAGCACCTGGAGGTTTTTTTTGTCTTGGTTTGGTTTTTCGGCGGGGGGGGTGGGGTGGGGGCACAACTAGGCAGACAGATGCCACTAAAACTGAACTTCTCTAACATCACCTGGGACCTCTCTGATGTTCCAGAAGTCTTTTTTCACTAACTTTGTTTCTTTCCTGATAGCTTCCTACCTAGCTATTCCAAAGCCATACCAGTCTCCTTATCCAGCCAGGGGACCTGCTCCCTACCTCAGTGGGCTATTTATTAAGACCTGAGATTCCTCAACTCTTGCCAAATCAACAGTCCCTTTTCTACACTATCCCACAAGGTCTCTTGGCTGCTGAACATGCCTCCTCCCTTGAAACTCCCTCTCCCTTGGTCTCTCCCCCTCTCCCATTCTTGGTCTGCTTCTCATTCTTCACATTCTCTACATCATCACACTCCTTACACAAGACTTACACCGTCTCTAGTCAGACTACCTTCCTGAGCTCAAGTCTGAGGGACATCTCTACCTAGATGCTGCAAACATGTGAAATTCAACATGCTCAAATTTATTATGTTCCTTCAAATCCTCCTCCTTCTCCTACTGCCAGCCTGATGGTGCTATGATCTATCACTAAAGCAAAAACCCCAGTCATCATCTTAAGGTTTTTCTTCTTCCCTCTCATTTCTAAGAGGTCACCAACTCCTTCTATTCCACACAGAATTCTTTCTTGCAGCCATTGCTGCTACCCCATCTTCACTGCTGCTATGGGACAGCACAAATCACTTCTCAACTGAAATATTCCAATATCCTCCCACCTCTAGCTCTACCTCAAACCACCCTCTAGAATGCAGCCAGAGTAGAAGACAAATCTTATTATGCTACTCCCAAGCTTAAAATTGCTCCCCAACCCTGCCCCAATGCAGGTTGTCCAATCCTGCCATCACTGCTCCTTAGTTTGCCCAGACAGACGGAGAATTGCTGGAGAAGAGAGTTATTCTTATCTTTGAAACTCACATTAAAAATAAAGTGAGGGTTGGGGCGCCTGGGTGGCTCAGTCAGTTAAGCGTCTGCCTCCGGCTCAGGGCGTGATCTCAGGGTCTGGGATCGAGCCCTGCATCGCACTGGGCTCCCTGCTCAGTGGTGAGCCTGCTTCTCCCTTTCCCACTCTCCCTGCTTGTGCACGTTCTGTCAAATAAATAAGTAAAATCTTAAAATAAAGTGAGGGCTGTCTAGCTTCTGTTTGGAATTCTTGACAGTTTACTCTAGGTTCATGATCTTTCTGAATTTTTATGGGTCACAAATATTTGATTCCTGTTTTAACACTGTTTTGCAGCACAGAAAAAAAAATATTCCTACACAAAACCTCATTAACACAGAAGAGTACGGCACAAGAATGGATATCTACATTATTTACTATGACTTCAGAAAGAAAACTTTCATAAATGCTCTATTTGCAAACACCATTGTAGACGGAAAAAACAGATGTTTTGTTCTCAGAGAATTAGGAGAAATATGTTTTCCTATGTTAATTTTTCTCCACGAAACTGAATCAAATGCAGCCAGGTTTTGGAAATAGTTTAATGACATTAAAACATTTATGTATGTGTCTCAAAGTAGAATGATACTAATTTTTCATTTCATTTTATTTTAAAGATTTTATTTATTGATTTGACAGAGACACAGTGAGAGAGGGAACACACGCAGGGGGAGTAGGAGAGGGAGAAGCAGGCTTCCTGCTGAGCGGTGAGCCCGATGCAGGGCTGATCCCAGGACCCTGGGATCATGACCTGAGCCGAAGGCAGACGCTTAACGACTGAGCCACCCAGGCTCCCCTAATTTTTCATTTTAGAGCAGTACTGTCCTGTAGGACTTTTCTCAATAATAGAAATGTTCTAAGTCTGCACTGTTCAGTATGGTATCCACCAGCCACACAGAGCTATTGAGCAATTAAACTGTGGCCAGTGCTGAAATTTTATTTTAATTAAATTTAAGTAAACACATGCGCCAATGGGTTGAGTGTGGTATTACTTTGTGAAACTAATGTACTAGCATCTTACCCTAAAGATGCTGATTGACAAAGTTCTGCAAAACATGTCTCATTACTAAATTACCAAATATCCAAAAGTGAGTACCACTGACCCCTGAACAACATAAGTGACCCTCCCTGCCCCCCGTCAAAAATCTGCATATAACTTTTGACTCCCCAAGAACTTCATTACTAATAGCCTACTGTTGACTGAAAGCCTTACTGATAATATAAACAGTGGGCTAACACGTTTCATGTAAGAGTTATATACTGTATTCTTACAATAAAGCTAGAGAAAAGACAATGTTAAGAAAATCATTAAGGAGAATATTTACAGTACCATCTGTCTTCATGGAAAAAAAAAATCTGTGTGTAAGTGGATCCACACAGTTATACCTTGTTCAAGGGTCAGCTGTATTTTGCTAGTAAAACAGAACTACCCTTTATGACAACCAGTCACTGTAAGGTGACTAAGATACATTTCAATACATTTTACCAGAAGAGTATCTTATTTGACTGCTGAACAAAGAATTATGAATGGAAGTTCTCCACAGTGTTTTCTAAACCTCACCAGTATGCAATGTTCTTTAAACCTTCTAAAAGTTAAAAAATGAGAAAAGGGAATTTGTTCCAGGAGAGAAAAAGATCAACAGTCAATTTCTATGAAACATCCAAATAAAAGGTTAAGTTCAAACCTAAGACAATGATACCCTTGCAATGAGAAAATTAAGAAATTTTGGGGGTGAATTTAAATTAAAAAAAAAAAAACCTTTGAGGACTACAGAGGAAACAGTCAAATGTCTGCTTATAATCTTTAATTTATTAACTTACATGTATTTAAAAATACATTATATAGTGCAATATACTAATTCACGAAACAGTTTTACTCTATTCACTTTCATCTTCCACTTATCAGTGTCTCTGTGGTCACTTAAGCCACTCAGAATTACCAAATTCCATTTTCCAGAGCACATCACCGTCACAATGACCAAATCAGCTATGATAGAGTACTTCTTGAATCCACACATGATGCTCTCATTGGAAATCTCAACCAACCAAAGCCATCAATACCTATTCAGGAGGGCAGAACATTTTTTCAGTCATCATTGACTACTGATTGACTGAATAAATATATCAAACTAGCATCAACTGAAGTTATTTTAGCCCAATATGTATTTCCCAAACAGCATCCTGTTGTTCAAAATAGAGTGCCTGAGGGACGCCCGGGTGGCGCAGTCCATTAAGCATCTGCCTTCTGCTCAGGTCGTGCTCCCAGGGTCCTGGGATTGAGTCCTGCATCGGGCTCCTTGCTTGGCAGGGAGCCTGCTTCTCCCTCTGCCTGCCTCTGTCTCTCTCTCTGACAAATAAATAAATAAAATCTTAGAAAAAAACCCAGAGTGACTGAGAGTGCCCTGTAATAGGAGAGACTTGAACACGTGGTGACACTCTCTTTACAGAGGGATACGTTTGGGGGGAACTTTGCCTTATAATCAGGTGTACACAGTATATCCTTGAAGTCAACTTTTAAGAGGGAAGGCTGCCTGGGATATCTAAGGATTTCTTCCTGTTTTCTGTAAATGCTCTCTAAACTTCCAGATTTGGAATGAAATGCCTGTCTCTGCTAAGCAGTCATTTTCCTTTTCAAGTCACAGGCAGATAAAAAGCTGCCAGGACAAGTGGATGGATGGGCCTTCCCTACTTTTAATCCAATCCCATACTACTGCAGGTACAATCGGCACAATCTTTCCAAAAAACTAATCTGATGGCATCTGCTCAGCTTAAAAACTTTCTACTGCCTCCATTGGTTGGAGGATAAAAAATTCAATCTCCCTTGTGTCATTTTGAGGTTACTCTGATCCATCTTTGTTAACTTAACTGGTAGGTACCACCCCACTTTCTCATCTCAGGGGCTTTGGCCAAGACCTCTCCATTAACTGGAGGCACCCCCTACATTGGCATTCCAACTTGGTTAAATCCTACTCTCTTTTCATAGCTCAACTCAGCTTCCTCCACCACTGAATCCAGGAACAACTTCTGTCTCATTGCTTACCATAATATTTGTTTTCTACACTACCACTACTAATACCTAATACTTATTCAGTGTATGCCACTGGTAAGACACTATTTTAAGTGCTGCACACAGGTTATCTCCTGTATACCTCAAAAGCTTTCTAAGCTAGGTAACACTCTTGGGATAAGAAAGCTGAGGCCCACAGAAGTCAAACACAGTCCCAAGGTTCTATAGTGCTAGGATGGAAAGTCAGGTCATCTGCAGAGCTTCAGGGTCTGAACTCCTATCCTTTACAATGTCCTACTGCCCAAAGGGTTCTACATTAAATCAGAGGCTTCTTGACAATAGTGAAGGCTTACCAGTTGCTTGTTGAGAGAATGATCAGAACAATTACAGGTAGAACAATCACTACCTGAGAAGATGAAGGGAGGCTGGAAACTGAGTAATGTTGGTTTAACAGAGGATCCCTAGGGCTCCCTTCCAGCGAAAATCAATCATCAAAACCAAACCCCTGTCCCTTTCTCCAAAGATGTTCTTCACAGGTGTTATGAAGGACATCTGTTTGCAAAAACAAAACCCCCAAACTAGTTGCTGAGAAGTTAAGCGAGGCCTTTACCTAGCTTCACAGTGACAAAAGCACACATAAACCTCACATTTATAGACAGAAGCAACAAAACTATTCCAAGACACAATAACCTGATTTATTGTTTGATGACAAAGAAAAAAACTCAAGGCAAGCCCACCCTTTGGTTTCCTAGTTTAACACTGATTTTCAAGGCAAGAATAATCTGTAATTCCTAAAGCAAATCAATGTTAGCATAGGCTTCCCATTTAACACAAAATATTCAGGCCTATAAAGAACCTAAAAGGTATTTTCCCAAAAAGGAAATTACAACAGCTAATATTTAGAGTGTTTTCTCTATGTCAGGCATTTTCACATTCATTATTCCTTTTTGTGGTACCCTTTAAAAGATCCACTTTTAAGTTATCAGTCATCACCTCGTTTTACAGAAGAGGAAACTAAGGCTCACATAGTTACACTGATAGTTACATGGTTTCAACCTTCGCTCTACATAGTCACCAAGCCCCATGCACTACATGAAGTTTCTCGGAGTTTAAAGATGTGGCTCAAACTCCCCTTTCCCACTCTCACTTTCAAGCAGGGCTGTGAGCAAGGCTGGGGAACGGCCGCCTTGTCCTCCTCCCACCCCCCAACTCAGGTATGTCACACACTTGTATCACCTAAGAGAAGACAAACTCCGCCCTTACTGTTCCTCCCGACACAGCGCCCAACTGCTTGTTCGCGGGAGTCACCATTCCAAGATTTTAATCTGCAAGGTCAGAGTTTAGGTAATTTAAGACGAACACCGCATGGGATTGGCAGATTTACCTTCTGATCCCAGAGCCATACATGCTGCGAGATCCACAGTATAACGACACTTTCACAACTGATGGGAGAACTGCATGAAGCTTTCAAGTGCTCCACTTCCGCTAAGTCTAAAATGACACCACTATTTCTAACCATCAACTGACTTCGGACCAACGCCTTACCCAATACATTTTCAAAAGCCCTGGAGCTTCGCGAGTACCGCCTAAGCGCGCAAATCTCTTGCTGTCATGAGTTAAACAACCCTAAAGGCAACCTTGCAGGTCGGTACCCTCTAGCAACAACTAGTCTAACTCGAGATCTCCCCTGTCACATGCAGAGGTCGATCTCACACCCAGCCACCCGCAATCACCATGTGCGAAGTTTAATCTTGAGTTCGGCCAAAAGGCATTTCCTTTTTCCTTAAATGAAAAGGAGATTCGGACCTGTGCTCCTGCCCGGCTGTCCAGCGCTCAGGACCCCTTCCCGGCGGGTGCCCGGCAGCCGCCCCGGCAGGATCCACCCCGAGCAGGAACGCGGAGCCTTCCAGGTGTAGCTGCCGACTGCAGGCCACGCCGCCCGCGGCCGCCTGGGACTCGGAGGCCGAGGGCGGAGGCGCGGCCGCCGCGCCCGCGCACAGCCGGCCCCGCCCGCCCGCCCCGCCCCCACCGCCCCGCCGGCGGGAGCTGCGGGC
>NW_023270380.1:856696-930255 GCF_011800145.1 Mirounga leonina
AAAAAAAAAAAAAAAAAAAAAAAAAAAAAAAAAAAAAAAAACCGCCGCTGTCGGGCCCGCACGGCGCCCGCCCGCGCGCGCGCGCTCGGCGCGCGAGCCCCTCCCCCGGCCCTCCCCGCCCGCGCGCCCCGCACTCACTGAACATCCCAGGCGGCTCCGGCTCCTCCCGCCGCCGCCGCCTCCGGGATCGGGTTGCTTCCGCCTCCGTCGTCTCTGCCGCAGGGTCTCGCTCCGACGGCCGGCTCAGCCGGGCCCCCGCGCCCCGCGCCCTGCCGCCCCCGCAGCGGCGGCTCTGGGCGGCCGCTCCATGACTGACTGACACGGAGCGGGCCGCGGGCTGGGCCGCTCGGGCCTCCAACGCGCAACCGTCTCCACCAATGGGCGAGGCGCCTCGGCGCTCTGCTGGCGATGCCTGGCGTGCGCGCTGCCCCGCCCCGCCGCGCCGCCGGCGTCGGGCGGAAGGAGAGCGGGGGCCGGTCCCACGTGGTGGGGCAGCCCGGGATCCCGGACCTGCTGCCGCCACCGTCCTCCGCCCCCGCCCGCGGTCCCCAAGCGGGGCTGGCCGCCAGGTGAGCTCCTTAACCTGGGGACTGCCTTCCATCGCGCCCGCCGGCCCTACTCGGGGCGGGGCCTGAGGTGAGCTCCTTACCTGAAGACGGCCTCCAGGTGAGCCCCTTCCCGGGGGCCGGCCCTGAGGTGAGCATACCCTCCCGCTCCCCGGGGCAGGCGCTACGCCCCCGCCCGCGGTCCCTATCCAGGTTATAAGGGAGGTCAGCTCCTTAGCCGAGGAGGACCCTTCGCCCCGGGTCCGGCCCCGGGCCCTCCAGCGACAGCAGTCGCTGGGGAGAGCGCCCTGGGCTCGCTCCTTCGGCGGCCTCTCACGTAGCTTTTCGTTGCTCTCTTGTGATTCTTGCTACTTGGTTTCATTCTGCTCCGCAGGATTCCGAGTGTGGCCGCGCTTAAGCGCCCTTTGCGTGAGTACTAGCAGGGTTCTGCGTTCGGCACTGGGCTTTTTACGTCTCCTCACAGAGTCCTCTGGAGGGCACCGTGAGCGGAGCAAACGTTTGTAGCCTCCGGAAGGGTGTCTGGGGCGTCTTTGTAACCAGTTCTGCAAACACTTTTTAAGTACTTTGTAGCTGGTGCGGTGGTTTTCTGACATACCGAATTTCAAGTAAGTTGTTGAGCGGGTACGTCTTGGACGTTTTGACAAAATGGGAAAACTGACAGCACCTGAGTGTTCCTGTTTTCTGTAGTAGAGTGAAGGATGCCCTACTGAATGTTAGTGTCCTTCTTGCGGTGTTTGCTCGTTCCTTGTATAATTACCTATTGAGGGTAACTTCTGAAGGTCGGTCTGTAGGATTTCAGGTCCCCTAGACTGAAGAAATGAAAGTGATCCAGCCCTTGGCAAATTCTTTTCGTTTCATAGTGTATTAGAAACATGGGACTGCGATCTTTTTCTGGTATTGTTCTATTTTGTTTTTATATACGATATTTTTATTTCAGTATTTTGAAAAATTTTCATTTTTGAGGAACTGACTTGGTTTCTTTTATATAATGAAAATGACTTAAAGTGATACGTTTCCCCTTTTTATTATGAATTTTAGGAAACTCAAAGCTATGTTTACCTCGGGTTTGTAGAATTATAGCTGGTTGGTATGCTTGCTTTCCTTTATTCGCGATTTTATTGTACTCTATTTTTACAGTTTCAATTGTGTATCTGTATTTTGTAGAGTCTTTCTGGAAGCAGTGCATGTCCCTAAGCTCATATGTAAATGAATAAAGTTATAGTGGGAAGTTACTGTTGCAGCTGAAATAACAGTATTTCTTTTGGGGCTGGGTTTATACATTATTTCTATTTTGCTGGGTGAAATATTACTGTTTCCAAATACTGCTTATTTCTCTCTCTCAACTAACTTTTTATAAGATTATTTATTTGAGAGAAAGGGAAAGAGAGGAGAGAGCAGGAGCAGCGGGGTGGGGGTGGAGAGGGAGAAGCAGGCTCCCACCGAGCCTGCGGTGGTGGTGGTGGGGGGGCGGCCCTCCATCTCAGGACCCTGGGATCATGACCTGAGCCAAAGGCAGCTGCTTAACCGACTGAGCCACCCAGGCACCCCTCTCTCTCTCAAGTATTTAATGGAGCTTTTCTTAGTACATAGTATATTTCAGATGATTTGTGCAGAAACTTTCAGTCTAAAACCACGTGTGAATCTTCTTTCACAAATAATTTGAACACTTTGGGTTTTTCCCAGTTGTATTCCTTCACCATCACCTCTGAGGATTTTTGCCCAGTTTTATTCCTGCACAGTCAGCTCACAGCAGGAAAACTCTTATGTATGTCTGTATAATCCTTCTGCCTGCTTTTGTCTGAATTTCCCCCAGAAAATTCATGGGCTAAAGCATTAAAAATTTTTTTAAATTTAAATTCTATTTAATTGACATATACTGTATTACTCGTTTCAGAGGTAGAATTTAGTGATTCATCAGTTGCATTCAACACCCAGTGCTCATTACTTCAAGTGCCCTCCTTAATGCTCATCACCCAGTTATCCCCTTCCCCCCATCCTCCTTCCCTCCAGCAACTCTCCGTTTGTTTCCTATAGTTAAGAGCCTTTTATGGTTTGCCTCCCTCTCTGTTTTCATCTTATTTTTCCTTCCCTTCCCCTGTGTTCATCTGTTTTGTTTCTTAAATTCCACATGAGTGAAATCATATGGTATTTGTCTTTCTCTGACTGACTTATTTCGCTTAGCATAATACCCTGTAGTTCCATCCATGTCATTGCAAATGGCAAGATTTCATTCTTTTTGATGGCTGAGTAATATTCCAGTGTGTGAGTGTGTGTGTGTGTACACATATATGCGTATGTATGTGTATGTATGTGTATATATGTATGTATATGTGTGTATATATATATAAACACACACACACATACTACATCTTTTTTATCCATTTATCTTTCGTTGGATGTCTGAGCTCTTTCCATAGTTTGGCTACTGTGGACTTCGCTGCTATAAACATTGGGGTGCATGCCCCTTTGAATCACTATGTTTGTAACCTTTGGATAAATACATAGTAGTACAATTATTGGGTTGTAGGGTCGCTCTATTTTTAACTTTTTGAGGAACCTCCATACTCTTCTCTAGCATTTGCATTCCCACCAACAGCGTAAGAGGGTTCCCCTTCCTCTGCATCCTCGCCAACATCTGTTGTGTCCTGAGTTGTTCATTTTAGGCATTCTGACCAGTGCAAAGTGGTATCACTTAGTGATACCACTCATTGTGGTTTTGAATTGTATTTCCGCAATCATGGGCTCATTGTGGTTTTGATTTGTATTTCCATGATCATGGGCTACAGCATTTTATGTATAGATTTATACCCAATGTTGAGGTATTTTAATTCACTAAAATTGTTTTTTAAAAAAGGAGTATATTCTCCTCTAGGATTTTGATGGATTCCTGTCTCACATTGAGGTCTTTCATCCATTTTGAGTTTATCTTTGTGTATGGTGTTAGAGAATGGTCAAGTTTCATTCTTCTGCACGTGGTGTCCAATTTTCCCAGCACTATTTATTGAAGAGACTGTCTTTTTTTCCATTGCATATTTTTTCCTGCTTTGTCGAAGATTATTTGACCATAGAGTTGAGGGTCCATATCTGGGCTCTCTATTCTGTTCCATTGGTCTATATGTCTGTTTTTGTGCCAGTACCATACTGTCTTGGTCATCACTGCTTTGTAACATAGTTTGAAGTCAGGAAACGTGATGCCCCCAGCTTTGTTTTTCTTTTTCAGCATTTCCTTGGCGATTTGGGGTCTTTTCTGATTCCATACAAATTTTAGGATTGTTCCAGCACTTTGAAAAATGTCATTGGAATTTTGATCAGGATGGCATTGAAGTTAGAGATTGCTCTGGGTAGCATAGACATTTTAACAATGTTTATTCTTCCAATCCATGAGCATGGAATGTTTTTCCATCTTTTTGTGTCTTCTTCAATTTCTTTCATGAGTGTTTTATAGTTCCTAGAGTATAGATCCTTTACCTCTTTGGTTAGGTTTATTCCTCTTTGACATCGGCCACAGCAACTTCTTTCAAGATACATCTCCAAAAGCTAGTGAAACAAAAGCAAAAATGAACTTTTGGGACTTCATCAAGATAAAAAGCTTCTGCACAGCAAAGGAAACAGTCAACAAAACAAGGAGGCAACCCACAGGAGAAGATATTTGCAAATGACACTACAGATAAAGGGCTGGTATCCAAGATCTGTAAAGAACTTCTCAAACTCAACACCCAAAAACAAATAATCAAGTCAAAAAATGGGCAGAAGACATGAACAGATACTTCTCTGAAGAAGACATACAAATGGCTAACAGACACATGAAAAAATGTTCATCATCATTAGCCATCAGGGAAATCCAAATTAAAACCACATTGAGATATCACCTTACACCAGTTAGAATGGCAAAAATTGACCGGGCAAGAAACAACAAATGTTGGAGAGGTTGTGGAGGAAGGGGAACCCTCTTACACTGTTGGTGGGAATGCAGGTTGGTATAGCCACTTTGGAAAACAGTGTGAAGGTTCCTCAAAAAATTAAAAATAGAGCTACCCTATGACCCAGCAATTGCACTCCTGGGTATTTACCCCAAAGACACAGATGTAGTGAAAAGAAGGGGCACCTGCACCCCAATGTTCATAGCAGCAATGTCCGCAATAGCCGAACTGTGGAAAGAGCCGAGATGCCCTTCAGCAGATGAATGGATAAAGAAGATGTGGTCCATATATATACAATGGAATATTACTCAGCCATCAGAAAGGATGAATACCCAACTTTTGCATCAACATGGATGGGGCTGGAGGAGATTATGCTAAGTGAAATAAGTCAAGCAGAGAAAGTCAATTATATGGTTTCACTTATTTGTGGAACATATGGAATAGCATGGAGGACATTAGGAGAAGGAAGGGAAAAATGAAGGTGGGGGGGAATCGGAGGGAGAGATGAACCATGAGAGACTGTGGACTCTGAGAAACAAACTGAGGGTTTTAGAGGGGAAGGGGAAGGGGGTGGGGGGATTGCTTAGCCTGGTGATGGGTATTAAGGAGGGCACGTACTGCATGGAGCCCTGGGTGTTACACGAAAACAATGAATTGTGGATCACCACATCAAAAACTAATGATGTATGGTGATTAACATAACATAATAAAATTAAATTAAAAAAGTAAAAAATATATGTCATGTACATAATGTACATATGATGTTCATTTTTTGGTGCCTGTTGAGTAATAAAAAAATAATATTTTTTCCATTTTAAATTATAGATAAAGTATAACAATGGCTGCTGTTTACTCTGGCATTTCCTTTAAGCTTAAAAGCAAGACAACTTCTTGGGAAGATAAACTAAAACTAGCTCACTTTGCTTGGATTTCCCACCAGTGCGTTCTTCCAAATAAAGAGCAAGTAAGTGTAATGTGAAGTTACATTTTTACAACCAAAAAGAATGGTCACTTATATGAATTGTATATCGACATTTATTTTTTATTTATTTATTTTTTTAAAGATTTATTTATTTATTTATTTGAGAGAGAGAATGAGAGAGAGAGAGAGAGAGCACATGAGAGGGGGGAAGGTCAGAGGGAGAAGCAGACTCCCTGCCGAGCAGGGAGCCCGATGCGGGACTCGATCCCGGGACTCCAGGATCATGACCTGAGCCGAAGGCAGTTGCTTAACCAACTGAGCCACCCAGGTGCCCCTGTATATCGACATTTAAAATTTAAAAAGATTAAAGGAAAGGTTGGAGTTGAAAAGTAATGTCAGTAAAAAAATGCATAAGTTAAATATTTCATTGACAGAGTTTTCCTGTTACGAAGTCTCAGCATTTCTTTTATTTTTGGAAACATCTCATATTTCGAATTAAGTATATGCATCAGTGAACAAATTGGGAATTGAGTACAGAAATTAGAATCTGAGTCTGTGGGTAGCTCCATTTGTTTATAAATCCAAGGTGATGCTCCATAAGCAACTGCTTGTTGGTGCTTTGTTAAACATCTCTGAAATTTGGTAAATTGACAAGGAAGCAGAGAAACTTTAGTATTTGTAGTAAGCCATTCTAGAAATAGATTAGGAACCAAGAAAGGCTTTTCTCTTTGTTAACATTTTTCAAGCTTATTTCGCAAAAACAAACAAACAAAAAAACTGTAAAACACTAGAGACCCCAGGATGTTGAGCTCATGAAATTGGATTAACACAAACCCATGTGCTAGTATTAAGAAAGACTGCACAAAATGTGTCAAAGATGGATGACATCTATTAAAACGATGATGAGGTACAATATGTAGAGCACTCTACATCCAGTGGTTTCTAAACCTGGCTGCACCTGAGAATCGTCTTGGCAGCTTGATAGTCACCTGGAAAGTGCTACCTAGGGTGAGATGAAAGGGGAAGTGGTGGTGGCAGTTTGATTAAGGTCCCACCCTGTCTCATGGTGAGAACCTTTTTCCCTTTTAGCATCTGACACTTTTCATACTGGTATTGAGAGTTCTGGTATCATGAGCTGAGGCCTCACTGCCTTTCCTTGTGTTTATGACTAAGGGACTGTGTCACAGTAATAGAAACTATGTGTGACCAATCCTCCTTTTCATAAAGCACTTGTGCATTATTTTGCAGAAGACTGTCTCTGTCTTCTGAGGAAGTAAATAGAACTAGAGGTTTTACAGGTAACATGGGAAGCCAGGACACAAGCTCTGTTTTTTGACTGCATTTTTGCTTCTGTGTGTGATTCATTTTATGGCCATTTTGAGCAATTGTTGTGCTTCTAACTTTTGAAAATTAGTATAACTTGAGAGAAGTTAGAAGAAACGTTAGAGTTTCATTTGAAACTTTTTATTGGCCCTACATGAAGACAAAATGACTTTTTCTTTCTTTTTATTCTTTAATAATAAACATTTTAAGATACTAGGACGTTTATATAATATTACCAAAGGTAAGTTTTAAAGGACAGCTTTTTCCCTGGCAATTGGATTTGGTTATGCATGGAATGTCCTTTTAAATGTCCAATATCTTACTTTCTTGGTAAAGAAATTCATTTATTTTTAGAGCATATTTCTTCCAAATTCAGGTATTACTTGATTGGGCAAGACAGTCACTGATTGCGTTTTATAAGAAAAAACTTGACCTGAAGGAAGACATTGTTGAAAGGCTTTGGATCTATATAGATAACATTCTACACAGCAAAAAACTGCAGGATCTCCTCAAGAATGGAAAGACAATTAACCTTCAGATTTCCCTAGTCAAGGTAATTATCTGTTTTCCGTGTTGTCACATATATGTGACATGCATCTCTGTTGATTTCCTGTTAGTTATTGAAGATGCAGGAAGTATCAAGGTAGAGAAAGAGAAGGAAATAATACTAGAATTATAACGATGACTGATATTTATTGAATGCATATGGTATGCTCTATGCTGCATGAAACACTTTCTGTTTAATGTTCAAGGAAAGCTTAGAACTATTTCATAGAGTGGTTGTTGATTACCTTTTTAATTGGAAAATGTCGCCAGCAACACTACTTTGTGTTCCCTGCTCCCCCATCCCCCCACTTTTCCATTGGCCTCAAGGAAGACCAAAGGCCAAAATTTGGATAGGAATTTCCTCAAAGTTTTTTGAGTCAAAGCAATTTTGAAGTCTCAGATTAGAATTAATGAACTTCATTGTCACAACTGAGTGTTTTGAAATACTGTGAGAATAGTTGGTGACAATAGAAAGCACTTAGTGTGTGCCAGGCACAAAGAGGTTCAGTAACTTGTTAAAAGTCACACAGCTCCTAGTGGCACATCTAAGCAATTCAGCTTAGATGCTAGAGATGGATGGACGGTAGCCTTGGGCTATGATCCTATGGTCCAAAATACATTTTTGTAGTCAATTACACTGTTTTTCTATTTAATTTCTTTTCTTTTTTTTTTTTTTTAATTTATTTGATAGAGACAGTGAGAGCAGGAACACAAGCAGGGGGAGTGGGAGAGGGAGAAGCAGGCTTCCTGCTGAGCAGGGAGCCCGACGCGGGGCTCGATCCCAGGACCCCGGGATCATGACCTGAGCCGAAGGCAGACGCCTAACGGCTGAGCCACCCAGGCACCCCGTTTTTCTATTTAAAAAGCCAAAGCTGAATTGCAGGTTTAGGATGTAAGCAAAAGTAATCTTTGGAGTTTAAGTCTTATAAAAACCCAGCTCTTTAAATAGGGACAGCAGAATTAAAAAGGTACTGATCCCTTTTCTGAATTCATGTTGGTAGGAGATGCATGAATAAAGGACTTAAAACAGGTACTCTGCCTTCTCTCAGTGCATTAACAAATGTCAAGTTCATTTAGATGTGATAATCTCATCTAAAGATAAGGGCAAAGAGTGAGTTCATTGATTCTCTTGTAGTTTTCTTATATATGTGTAGAGTCAGTAATGAGTTTTTTTCTTAATGTTCAGATCATAAATGAGAGAATAGCTGAATTCTCTCTTTCGGAATCCCAGAGAAGTGTGTGTGCTGTGCTGAGCTGCTGCCAGGGCATCCTCTCGACGCCTGCCCTTGCTGTCATCTACACGGCTAGGCAGGAGCTGATAGTGGCATTGCTGAGCCAGCTGTGCTGGTTGGCCTGTAGGCAGCCGGAAGGAGCCATGGTGGCCCAGTTATTCGAGGTCATTCACCTGGCACTTGGCCACTACCTCTCGATCCAGCAACAGCAAGTCAACCCAAGACGTGCCTTTGGGGAGGTGACTGGGCACTTGCTCCAGCCCTGCCTGGTCCTGAGGCACTTACTCTCGGGGGGCACGTGGGCACAGGCTGGGCAGGGTCAGCTGCGGCAGGCGCTGAGCCGGGATGTAAGGAGTCAGATTGAGGCCATGCTTCGAGGTGGAGCTTTTCAGCCCGAGTTACTCTCGTCCTACAAAGAGGAGCTGTTGGACCAGCAGGAAGGGGACAAGAAGATAGGGGCCATGAAGAATCTTCTAGCTCCTATGGACACTGTGATTGCCAGGCTGGTAGATGCTGGCTACTGTGAACCGTCCCTTCATGCTGCTGTTGTAGCCAACTCAGTGGCCTTGCTGTATAAGCTCTTTTTAGAGTCTTACTTCAAGGAGGGGAACCAGCTTCTCTGCTTCCAGGTACTCCCCAGGCTGTTCGGCTGCTTGAGGATTTCGCACCTGCAGGAGGAGCAGCTAAAAGCTCTGGCCACATCAGATTGGACCACAGAACTCCTGGTTGTAGAACAGCTGCTCAACTCAGTGGCCAACAACAATATCTACAACATTGCTGCTGATAGGATCCGGCACGGAGAGGCTCAATTCCACTTTTACCGCCATTTGGCTGAGCTACTGATAAACCATTCACAAGCATCTGTGCCGGCCTGGTTCCGCTGCCTCAAGGCTTTGATGTCTCTGAATCATTTGATTTTGGAGCCAGACCTGGATGACCTGTTGGCCTCAGCTTGGATTGATGCAGAAGTGACAGACTTTCGAACCAGAAAAGCACAGGAGGCACTTCTTCACACTCTCTTCCAGACGTATGTCAAACTGCGACAAGTGCCGCGGTTGTTTGCGGAGATTCTGGGGGTGATCTGTCGTCCAGCTGCTGAGGTGCTGAGGCAGCCTGTGCTGACCTCGGGCCCCTCCAGGGTGCTTAGTGAGTGCCTCCTGGAGTTGCCTCCGAGTCAGATCTTGGACACATGGTCCCTCGTGTTGGAGAAGTTCCAGTCTTTGGTCTTACCTTATTTGAGGGGTGATGCTGACATGGCCTTGAAGTCACTGTCCCTGGGCTCACTGCTGCACTGCATCATGTTCAATATGAGGAGCCTGGACAGCAGCACCCCTCTGCCCGTCATCAGACGAATGCAGTGCACGATGGAGAGGATGCTCCGAGAGCTTGTGAGGCCCCTGTTGGACCTTCTCCTGGACCCCCAGGGCCCAGAGCTTGAGCTCTGGCTACAGAAGATCAGTGACTCTGCACTCTTGCTCTCTTACACTTGGGCCCAGGTTGACGCCATGCTCAGTATAAACTGTAGCCAGTATCACTCTGTGTCTGGGGCTCTTACAGATGTTGCTCTAGAGATCTCAAACCTCCCCTTGTTGCTCCCAGGTGTTGAAACATGCCATTGGAAGAAGATAGAAAAGTTTACAGCTCAGTTTGACTCTCTTGGCAGGTATTGTTTGGAACAGCTCTACCTGCAGAGAATGAAAAGGACTTTAATGCAAGCTAATTTCCAGTCTGAAGAAGCCCTCTGCAGTTTGAGGTGTGATGCTGCCTACATTCTTGGTTCTGGCAGAGAAAGCTTGAATCGAGGGACAGCAGCTTCCTGGGATGGCCAGGCTGGGACAGTGCGTGCACTCACATACCCTGTAGCTCACTGGCACCTGATTGTGTCGAATCTCGCAATTTTGATATCCTATCTTTGTCCAGATGATGTGAGATCGCTGGCCAGTGTGCTGCTAAGAACTTTACCAGTGAGCAAAGCCCAGGAAGGCTCAGCAGATGAAGAACCAAGCATCACACTTGAGAAAATATCCAGCACTGTCCTTCATAGCCCTCTCTTTCCAGAAATGCAGTCCCTTCATTCTGCTTTCTTAATATGCCTAACTGAAGGATGTACTAGCATCCTGTGTTCTGGGGTCCAGAGTGACCCGAGTCTTCTCAGTCAACAACTGCCCTGGCTTTTTGAAAAGGACCACATGGTGGTGGCTTTTTGGGAAAACAGATTTGCAAAAGTCGGACCTGAAAGTGTAGAACCAAAAGGAGAAATTGCCCAAAACTTACTGTCCTTGGTCAAGAGTGACTTCCCCATTCAGCTGGAGGGAGAACAATTAGAGAGCATCTTGGGACTTTTGGAAGTTATTTCTACTCTGCAACTGGACAGCCTCTTGACTCCCTATCATGTGCATTATTTTTTTCTATTATTGTCCGTGGCCATCACCAAGCTGGGGAGCTCTTGCTCCTCCTCAGTGACCCTCAAGTTTTTGATGACTTGCTACCGGCTTCTTGGTTACCTGCAGAGAGGCAGAAGTGCTCGCTCAGTGCTCAAGATTATGTATGTTAGTGATATTTTTGAGATTATGTTGACCTCGTTGTTCAAAGCCAGTAGTAGATTTCCTGTTAATATGGATGACCCCTCTTGGTTGGAATTCCTCCAAGTGATAGGGGCATTCTTAGAACAACTAATGCAGATGCTTATCCAGATGAAGCTCAGCTTGGTGCTCAATTTCAGGAAAATCACTGGATTCCTCCACAAACTGTACACTGAAGCAACTGCAGGCACACAGGTGGAAAATCAGAATCCTTGGGGCCGGCAGCTCCTTCTGGTGTCTTTAACCAAGTTGTGCCAAGTCCTGGGGCCTTTTGTCAGAGAGCGGAAGCAGCAACATGAGGCCCCAGAAGCGCTGTCCGAACTGCTGCAGAAGGCCATTCTGCACACGGGAGCTGTGCTGCAGCTCTGCTGGGTACAGGGAGCGCAGGGCCAGCGCCTTCCCTCCGTCTTCATCGCGTCGGTCAGCACGCTCTTGGAGGCGGATGTGGGCCAGCACTCCAGGCACAGGACAGAGATTTCCCGGATGACAGACAGGATGCCACTGTCCCATACCGCCTTCTACCAGAACGTTTACTCTCAACTACTGTCAGAGTTGCCGGCTCTTGCAGGAGACAGTCAGTGTTTCCAGGCGGCCATGCGGTTTTTAACTCTGTTCTTTTTGGCCCCAGAACTACATCCCAAGAAGGATTCTGTTTTTACCTCCATGTTTCATTCTGTGAGAAAAGTTCTTGCAGGTAAGGTATTTTATCTTGAGCTAATTCTGTGCTATACAGCTTTTGGTAAAAACAAGTAAGCCACTGGCAAGGTGAGTGCCCCCCCATCCCCCACACCCTTTTGGAACAGGTGTTCATTTCAGAAGGTACAGGCCAGTGAACCAGGAGGAAATCCCCCACCATCCACTCCCAGGAACTCATTTCTAGTATCTGCATTCTCTGCACGGATAAGCAGTGACCCTCACAGTTCTGCTTTGTACACAAATAGTAACCTTCTAGGTATATTGTTTGGCACTTTAGTTTTTCATTTATTTTGGAGATTGTTCTAGGTTATAGTTTTGAAATCTATTACTTCTATCTTTTTTAGTCTTTATCTGTCCTGGCCCTGGATGGGCAACATGTATAATTTCATCCTTCTTAGTAGGCTCTTTTGTATCTGATTTTCAGTGCCATCTTCAGTGACTTAAGAAAGATCTAAAACTTGTCAACTTAAAAAATGCAACTGACTTAATTTATAGGGAACGTCATAAAATTCCTTGAGGGCCAGACTCCCACTCCTAGTCTCAGTGTGGTGCCTGGCCATCATTGGGCTGTGGGTGCTAATAAGGCAGAAGCTTAGCTGTCATCTTGGTCTTTTAGTTTGATGTCATTCTTCTGGGCCAGCCAATCAGGACTGCAAACCTAGCCCACGTCTTTGTGCAGAAGTGTTCAATATCTGCTATTCCCTAGCTCAAAGGCCAGTGGGCCAGATTTGTCTCTGTTTCAAGATAGCACTGTTTCAAGTTGGTGAAGTTTGTTTTCTTTTTGTTTTGGTTGTTCCTGACGGGTTGGGCTTAGGACAGTCCTTAGAGGTGAGACTGGGGAGTCCCTAGCTCTCAGAACGAATGCCGATTAATGTTTCTCAGTGGAGAAGCTGTGACAGGCCGGGAGGAGCCACAGATGGGGCTGCAGGCGTGCTCAGATACAAGAGCGTAAAATAGGGCCTTGTAGGAAGCAAAGCTGCCCGGGCCAGCGCCAGAACTGAAGTGTTGAGGCCAGAATAACACTGCTGTTGTTTCCCTTTCAATAGCCTTTCTATCCCCGCCTTGATTGTGGATTGACTGAAAAGGCTTTCGTGTCACATGTTCTGTCTTATTATGTCAGCGACTCTTTTAGGGAATGGTGTTCACCTTAGTGGAGGCTAGAATTTAGTCTTTTATTAACACTAGTTACAGTGTCCTAAATCAGTCATCTAAGAAATGGCAGCTGGTGGTCTGAAGCTCTGACCTCTGTTCCCCTTTGTTAAACAGATCCTTCTTTTCCTTCCAATCCTCTTGACTTGAGGTGGCCTCTAAGTCCTAACTATATGTCCGTTGACTTGGGGCACCTCTGGCTCCAGGGACAGAGCCTCAGTTGTGGCAGTCAGGGGGCCGAGGCCATCTGCCCCGCTGGCCCTCAGACCATGGGCTCAGGTGTTGCTCTTGGGTCCAGGCGTCATAGCCTTGAGCTGCTAGACTTTGTCTAGAAAAGGGACTGGAGTGAGAGGTCTGGAAGAAATGCCCATTGAGGAGGGCCCAAAGCTTTGAGTGGGGAGAGGGAGAGTTAAGGTGGCTATGATAACCAGAGTGTGGCCCTCTGTGTCCTCAGGGGTGTTTCAGGTAGGTTTCCCCTCGTAAAAGTGAGCATTTGTTAGGAATGCTTTCCGACAGTAGAATAGACTACTTCAGTTCAATCACAAAAAAACAATTACTTTTACAAATGTTTCATATATATGTGGAGCCATGTTCTACTCTGGACGTGAATGCAGTGTTGATTTTGACCTATCTAATCAAGTAACAGACATTCACACAAATCACACAAATTGCAGAACAGTGAAATGCTGTCAAGTACACCAGAACTAGGGGACTGTGGGTTGAGAGTGTGTATAGGCAAAGCAGTAGTTGGCAGTGGCCTTTGAGGGATAGGCAGGGTGGGTGGAGACAGTGGGGAGTGCTGATGTTGAGCCTTCCATGTGGCGGACACTGCAGTGCTCCTTCTTTTATTTGCCAACCACGGGAGTTAGTGCTTTATGCCCATTTCACTGATGAGGGAATGGAGGCTCAGACAGCTCATGAGTCCAGGATCTTACAGCTTGTAGGACACTTTTGGCCGAGGTCTTTAACTCTCAAAGTCTGTTGTCCCCTCCACCCTCAGTACTTACGAAGTGAGCGAAGACTGAGACATGGGAAGGTATTCTGGCAATGTGGAACAGTCTGGGCTGAAATATGGCTGGGAAGGTAAGCTGGCATCAGACAATAAAAGGCCTTAAATGCCCTGACTTCGGGCTCTAGTATGAAACCCTGGGGCCATTAGAAGGCTTTCCTGCATCAAGGGGTGCCTGGGTGGCTCAGTCGGTTAAGGGTTTGCCTTCTGCTCAGGTCATGATCTCGGGGTCCTGGGCTCAAGCCCCACATCGGGCTCCTGGCTCAGCGGCAAATCTGCTTTTCCCTCTCCTTCTGATCTCTCTTGCTCTCTCTCACTCTCAAATAAATAAATAAAATTCTTAAAGAAAAAAAAGAAGAAGGCTTTCCCGCATCAAGTGGGAAACACCTGGATGACTGAGGCAGATAGGCCCTGAAAGTTTGGAGCTCTTTTAATGTCTTCAACATTCTCATCTCTCTCAACGTACCATGCCACGCCTGTGTTCCTACTGATTTTACAAAAGAATATGGGCATGCCTAATTTTATTGTGCTCTTCTTTATTGAGCTTCACAGATACTCCCGTTTTTTACAGTTTGCAGGCTTGGGGCAGCCTTGCTCAGGCAAGTCTGTTGGCACCATTTTTCCAGCAGCATTTGCTTCTTTGTAGCTCTGTCACATTTTGGTAAATCTTGCGATATCTCAAACTTCTTCGTTACTACATTTGTTATGATGATCTGTGATCAGTGACTAAGACTCAGAAAGCTAGATGGTGGTTAGCATTTTCCAGCAAGAAAGTATGTTTAAATTAAGGTACGTGCATTGTATTTTGGACGTAATGCTATTGTACACTTAGTAGACCACAGTATAGTGTAAACGTAACTTTTATCTGCTCTGGGTAACCCAGAAATTCATTTGATTCATTTTATTGCAATATTTGCCTCATTGCGGTGGTCTGGAACTGAACCTGTCCTGTCTCTGAGGTATACCTGTACAAGGAAAGTAGAAAAAAGTATAGAGAAAGTAGCAATCACCTGTGTTCCATAGTCCAGCGTTCAGCACTGCTGACCATTGTCATCATCCTCTCAGGCTTTCCCCTTCCCTGTGCTGTGTGTGCACTCTGCACGGGTCAGCTGTGTGCAACAGAGCACTATTGCTCTGTGGCATGTGCCCCGCCTTCTCTGCTTGCTCCATGAGTATTTCCATGCCTCTCAAATCATGCTTTTAAGGGCTGGGGCCCCATTCATCATGTGGTTATTCTAGTATATTTCACCTGCCCCTTTTCTATCATATCTCAGCAGTTTTCGTTTCTTCTCCACATAGATCCTGCAGTTCCAGTTGAGGTAATTCAGGATATTGAACCTCATTTGGGAGTCTTGTTCACCCAGATGTTAGAAGTTGGGACAACAGAGGACTTTAGGATGGTGATGCGGTGTATTCTCCAAGGATTAGACATCAGTAACATGTGGAAAGCCGATCTGCAGGTGGGTACTCCTTTTCTCCCTTGTATGGCAGGCACATAAATAATAGCTCAAGTGGGGAAACTTATTTGAGATGCGATGTCACCCCTAAAATTAAACACATAAGATCAAACCCCAAGGGGGTGTTTATGGAGGTAGCCCTGGCCTGTGGAGAGGCCTGGGACTTTAGTATAAGGGGGCCTTATTTTTTAAAGAGGAACTTTTTCAAATTACAGCTATGGGTGCTTATTTTTTTTTTTTTTTAAGATTTTATTTATTTATTTGAGAGAGAGAGAATGAGACAGAGCGAGTACATGAGAGGGGGGAGGGTCAGAGGGAGAAGCAGACTCCTTGCCGAGCAGGGAGCCTGATGCGGGACTCGATCCAGGGACTCCAGGATCATGACCTGAGCCGAAGGCAGTCGCTTAACCAACTGAGCCACCCAGGCGCCCGCTATGGGTGCTTATTATATGAAATATAAAGTATTGTATATTTATAATTGACATATTAGAAAAAAGTTAAATTCTGCTCATCTTATGTAAGACATCTCCCATTGTACTTTTTAAAAATTTTACTTCACTTGGTCACATAGCCCTGATTCTGTTTGAAAATCACTCCGATTAGCAAGCTGCCCTGCAGTCCTTTGCACCTTAGTTTATTTGGTAGTTGCTAATAAAGCCCTGCATTTGCATTTGGCATTACATATTTTGGAGAGCCTCTCTATGGAGCTTACATGCTGGAATTTGGTCTGCTAAACAACCCTGTGCACTGGACTGGTCAGATGTCCCTGCTTGCACAGGAAGAATGTCACAGAGCTAAGTATCTCAGAGCCAGCAACACAGCCCACGTCTTCTGGTTCTGAGCTTTTTCTGCCCCATGAGTGGCTTCTTGACTTGCAGTTATAATCAGCACTCAAGCTTGGGTTTTGATTTGGATGGGAGGAGAGCTGGAGAGGGTAATCGAGGCCACAGAGGGGCAGCAGGGAGAACTCACATCTCCTGTATGTGAGCAAGGAGCCCCAGCTGGACCAGAGCCACCAGTCCCCTCCTCATTGTCCGTGGCACTTTCCCCTCTCTCTGGAAGTTTTCATTGTGTGCATTTGCAGCACGATTGGGCCCCAGCTTTGAGAAGGCCTCACTGTAGATTTCTATTTAAACCAGTCAGTCAGAAGGTTTATGGAGGAGGCGAGGCTGGAGCCTGAGCATTCAGAGATGGAGAGGATTTGGATGGGGGGGCCGTTGCTATGGAGAGAGGGAGGAGGGCGTTGTGTGCACAGCAGGGCATAGGTGGTGTGGGTGTGAGAGGTAGACAGCAAGGGAGGCGCCAGTGTGCAGGCCCTATGTGGGTACAGACGTCCTGCAGGTGGGCAGGAAAGTGAGCCCCCAGCTCGGGAGAGGGCGGGGCTGCTGGGGGGGGTAGCCATACATAGGGGTATGGCTAATCAGGGAGGGAGAGATGGGAAAGAAGCTGAGAGCAGAGGGCTGAGGCCAGAATTGTATGGGTTGTGGGGCTGCAGTGTTGGGGGGGAAGGGCTGGCACGAGGCTGAAATTTGATGGTGTAAAATGCCAGCAAGGGTTGGATGTTTATTGACATAGGCACTCAATAAAGTGAGTTCCCTTCCCACATAGTTCCTTCCTCATGGTTTAAAACCATCACCTGCAATCGTAGCACCTAATCTAATTGTTTCACTTTGTCCCGGTTTTCCCCTGACTCCTCCTGTTATCCACGAGCATGTCCTGTTCTTGCGTAGGTAGGTTATAGCTTGCCGCCTCTTTCCACACTATCTTGACAGGGTGGGATCTCTGTAATTAGGTTGCTGTGTCCATGTGTGGCCTTCTTTTATTTCACTATCCTGGCTCATTTCCATGCTTGGTTTAGTGAGATGCTACTGAAAAGGCCTCCCCCTTGGCCACAGTTCTGCTCATCTTATGCATTTATTTCCTGTCTGCCTGGTGGTGGAAGGGTCCTCACCCTCAGAACTGAGCCCAAACCAGGTCTTGTCCATGCCCCGACACCAGGGTTCTAATGGTTTCTGCTCTCTCTCTTTAGCACCAGTGACTGGGTTTCTTCCCAAGATGGACTTCTTAAGAGAGAGCTAGCTATTTCTGCTAAGTTTTTATCCCTTTTCTCTCAGGCCATTTTGTCAGCTGTTACATTGACCAGGTTGCTCCTGAACTGCCCACTCGGCGGAGAGAAAGCGAGTCTGTTCTGGTGTGCGTGCCCCCAGATAGTCACGGCTCTCACTGTGAGTACCCTTGGGCGGTGCCCTTCATCTCACTTCATCTCATCATCCCTGTTCCTCTGCAGACAAAAGGCTGCATTTTGGCTTCTGCCATCTCTGGTTTTATGCAGAGTATGTTTCTGGGCACTCCGTCCTGATGATGGCTGCCGGCAGGATGCTTTTCTGTCAGTGTGTGTACTGTATGTGCTTTTGTGTGTCTGCAAACGCTGGTGTCAGCTCCAGATGTGATGGAGAGGTGGTGTGAGGGGGTGTCGAGGAGCCCGGGAAGCATTAGGCAGGCAGTAATAGGAGGCGTGCAGTGATAAGATGGGGCTCCTGTGGAAGCCCGTTGAATGTAGATGAGATGAGAAGGAATTCTGGGGCTTTCTTTTGTCCCCACCAAATTCTCTGGTCAATTTAGCGCATTTGTTCATTTGTAGGGGGGTTGTATATGTTTAAAATCTATGATATAGTGAGAAAAGAATGGCTTTATAGAATGGGACAGTAATGTTGCAGATAGATTATTGTTGAATTGTTAACCCAATTGTTAAATTTTGGCACCTGGTGAATATACATGGTAGTCACATGACTTTTTGTTTGACTAGCACAAAAACCTAGTTTTGACTGGGACTGTCTGAGTGTTTTTGCCATCTGGAGAGTCTCCAGTCAGTATTCTTGCACTTGGGTTTGAAAGATCAATATCTACTTTACCATGATTATCAGCTTTAATTCACTTGTGCCACCTGAGAGAATTGCCCTGGATTAGCATCTTCTCAGGGCAGAAGGACCTAAGGGGTAAACATATTGTTCCCTCCTATTCTGTTTTGTTGCTTTGTTGTTTTCCTGGGAATCTGCATTAGTGGCTGAATCTCATCTTTCCCTGGTGTGTGTAGTAGGTGTCAGGAGGAAGAGTGCAGGGAATTGGGGGGTGGGGGGAGAGGGACTCATGTGTTAGGCAATTAGTGTCGGTGGTGTGCACAGTAGGGCTGCATTAATAGAGACAGTAGGCTAGAAACCACATAGGTAAATCTAAAAGTAGATTTACCAGCATGAAGTCAGCACAGTTGGAGTCCCCAGGCCACTGGAGCGCTGTGTGAGGCCCCAGCAGGCTGCATCAGGGCTGCTATTTACACCTGTAGCCTGAGGACGAGGGTGACAGGTGAGCTCTCCCAGGTTAGGGGGGTAGAACTTTGAGTTAGCCCTCATCTTGAGCCTGTTCTCTTTATTCTCTAGAACAGTAATTGAATATCTTAACTAGAGCTGATTTTTTTTTTAAAGGTCTTATTTATTTATTTGTTGGAGAGAGAGAGAGCATAAGCAGGGGGAGCGGCAGGCAGAGGGAGAGGGAGAAGCAGGCTTCCCGTGGAGTAGGGAGCCCGATGCGGGGCTCAATCCCAGGACCCTGGGACCATGACCTGAGCTGAAGGCAGATGCTTAACGACTGAGCCACCTAGGTGTCCCTAGAGCTGATTTTTAAGAAATGTAACAAATGAACTTTAATTATAGATACTTACAACTAATCATCTTTTTGGGAAAATATTGTTATGTATGTCTGATGTGAAGTTTTCCTGTTCTGAGAAATTGGATGAGTCAACTCTTGTAAGAAGTTCTTTCTCTTCGTGGTTGATGAGTCCAACAAAAAGCATGGACCAAAATGGGCAAGTCCTCAGTAGGTCGCCTTCAGAGATTGAACACTGGCCTTCTTTTTTCAAAGTGCTTTCTGACCGCATAAGTACATTTTGGACATTCTTACCTTTGTCTACTTCAGTTTTTGTATTCTTTCTTTAGAGAATCGCCTTCATTTTCTTTCCTTTGTTCCTTCTTTTCCTGTAGCTGCAAAACCGAGAGGCTTGTCAGGAACAGCCTGTGCCCCTGGCGGTTGTGGGGCCTATTTTGGACGTCCTGGCAGCCTTGCTTCGACAGGGGGAGGAGACCATCAGCAACCCGCACCATGTCAGCCTGGCCTTCAGCATCCTGCTGACAGTCCCTTTGGACCACCTGAAGCCCCCTGAGTATGGGAGCATCTTTCTGCGGGTACACAATGTGCTCTTCTCCATCCTGCAGTGTCATCCGAAGGTGAGGAGGAGGAGCAAGGCATGAGGCAGGGTAATTTCAGCAACAGTAGAGCTTTACTATTGGAAGATAATAAAACAGTGATTTGCTAAGCACACTTTTTGGTTCCAGTAATGTCCAGGGTCACAGTGGTTTATCAAGCACAAAAATGTTTGATCTTCACATCAGGCTGTTTGAGTTTCATCTTTGTTGGGTCTGACACTTAGATAGTGTTTGTATACTAGCTATTTAAGGAAGCTCATTACAAATTGTTCTGTTTTTGCAGACCACACATTTAAAATCTCACTCATTTGCTTAGATGTCTTCAAGGGTTTATAACTCAGATGGGTGTAGGGAGTGAGGCTTCCTGAGTTCCAGTTTTATAGTATGCTACCTTTGAAATTGAACTGAGTAGGAATAATTGTCCCACAGAAAAGATTCAGCTGCCATCTGTTGAACATTTGCTATGTGTCTCATTTCACCCCTACAGCAAGTCTGTAAAGTAGATGGTAGTCCATTTTATTGATAAACTGAGGCTCAGAGCTGCTAAGTGATTTGACCAGTGCCGCCTAGCTGAGTCTAAATCTTAGCTTCAGAACTGTTGATTCTTTGGCCCATGTTCTTTCCGCTGCACCACTGCTGTACATGTGATGCGTGGGATGTCATAAATAAGATATATACACATATACACAGGCATATTCAAATATTTTTAAGTGTTTTAATGTTCTCAAGGTAGAGACCTGATAGCAGCGCCATTTTTAAAAAATTTATTGTCTGGTAAAGTAAGCACTTATGACACTGGGCCTCACTCCAGTGCCTTTGGCCCTGCCTATCTTGTGAGCATCTTTGTTCTAAATCTCTCTGTTGATTGTTAGATTTTTATGTGACCATACAATATAAATGCAATATATATCAATTACAAACTGAAATTGCCCATCTTGCAAAAGATGCAGGATTTCATGCAGTTGATGAAAAGTAATATTAGAAAGCTGTGGGAATCTCTTGCAGAACCATTGACAAATGACCATTTAGCAGAATTAGACAATTTAATGAAAGGAGAAAATTGACAGGGATAATGACATGGTGGTTGCAATAAAGAATGATGTGACTAATAATCACACTCCCACTCACTGTGGGTTAGAGTGGGGGATAGGGGCCCCATGTGGTGCATGATCACACTGTTGGCCCTGTGCATAGTTGAGTTGATAAAAGCACCAGGCTAGAATCTGCTTAAGTAAATCTAAAGGGGATAGCATGAGGTCCGTTCAGTCAGTGTACCCAGCAGAACGATCAGCAGCTGGTGCCATATTAAGCCAGGGTGTGAACTCAAATAGTCTGGCTCTGGATTTGTGTGCTTTTAATCAATATGATAGCAGAGGCTTACGAGGGGACCTTAGGAAGTTTGATGAAGCTCTGGAATACTTTTGCAAAAATGACTTCTTTCAGAGCATGCTGTGGATGTCAGTAATTTGATGTGAAGAACGGGATGTTATGCTATCAGGAATTTGGTTGGATAAATTATACCAAAGGAAAAAATCTCAACTCTTGATTTAGTCTTTGTTCATTCTGAGAATTCTGAGAAAAGAGCAGGACTGGCCAGTAGATCTTTAAAGCACTGTTGGATATGTTCTGTGTCTGTATGGTCCAGCACAGTAATCACAGGCCACACGTGTCTTGACCACTTGAAATGTGGCCTAGGAGCTGTATGACTAGGAACTGAATTTTAGTTAAAGTAACCTCATGTAGCTCATGGCTGCTTTATTGGGTAGTGTGTTGTTTTGATCATGATCTAAAAGGTGGTTGCATATGAAAGAAACATATTTTAAAATTTTTATATTATTCTTTAAGATAAAACCCAACCAGACCTTTTCATCACTAAAAAATGAGAAGTTTGGGTCCTTCTTCTAAATGGATTTGCTTAATGTAACCTCTTTCTAATGCCAATTACACTTGAATATGTTGCTATTGTTGCTTCTGTTGTTTATTTCTACCCATTTCCAGAATGCACTGGTAACAGCTTATAGTAACAGATTAAGCGGATTCTAAACTGAGATCACTCCATTAGATTCCTAAAGTTAGAAGCCCTATCCCAAACCATTAAAACAAATGTTAAAGAGCAAGTAAGGTGGGTGAGCTATTTCCCTAGAAAGTTCAGGCAAAAGAAGTTGCCACGCTGTTTTGAGCATCCTGATAGATATGGTTAAGAAGGAAATAAACATGCTCTCCTTTAAAGTAGAGACAAACCAAGAGACTCTTAATCATAGGAAACAAACTGAGGGTTGCTGGAGGGGAGGGAGGTGGAGGGATGGGGTAACTGGGTGATGGGCATTAAGGAGCACTGGGTATTATATGAGACTGATGAATCACAGGCCTGTACCTTTGAAACCAATAATACATTATATGTTAATTAATTAAATTTGAATAAGAGTTTATTTATTTTTTTTAGATTTTTATTTATTTGACAGAGAGAGACAGCGAGAGAGAGAACACAAGCAGGGGGAGTGGGAGAGGGACAAGCAGGCTTCCCGCTGAGCAGGGAGCCCGATGTGGGGCTCAATCCCAGAACTTCTGGGACCATGACCTGAGCCGAAGGCAGACACTTAACGACTGAGCCACCCAGGTGCCCCTAAATAAAAGTTTAAAAAAATAAAGTAGAACTTGAAATAAGCAATTACATGTTTTTATATTCTTTTTTCTATTATTATTACAGGTGATGCTGAAAGCCATTCCTTCCTTCTTGAACTGTTTCAATAGATTGGTGTTTTCAGTTATGCACGAAGGGAGGCAGAAAGACAAAGGTAATTCAAAGTAACAGTATCAGATACATGATTTCAAATGTGTTTATCTTATGATGTCTCCGGCCTCTTATGTTACAGAAAATAAAACCACTCAGTTGAGTTTAAGTAAGAAATGTTCAGATCATTAAATGAATACCCAAAACAATTTTCTAAAAAATTTCAAGCTGTCACCATTTTTTTTTTTTTTTTTTTTTTTTTTGCTATGTCCAAAACAGTGAGTGCATTTGTGATTTTCTAATTGAAATAGTTCTTTTCCTGGACGGGGGGGAAAGTATCTAGATTCAGGAAATGTTTATTCTCATGTAGAGGGGTTATAAAGTGACAAGGGGTGCCTGGGTGGCTCAGTCGTTAAGCGTCTGCCTTCAGCTCAGGGTCCTGGGATCAAGACCTGCATCGGGCTCTCTGCTCGGCAGGAAGCCTGCTTCTCCCTCTCCCACTCCCCCTGCTTGTGTTCCCTCTCTCGCTGTGTCTGTCTGTCAAATAAATAAATAAATAAAATCTTTAAAAAAATAAAATTAAAAAAAATAATAAAGTGACAATTCCGTTCTTGCCCTAAAGGAGTTCCTAGTTTGATGGGGAAGTTAAAGAAGAACGGGCAGTTACAGAGCTATTTCATTTTATTAAAGGGATGAGGTCTGGCAAGTCATCATTTCAGTCTTATCTTGGCAAGGTTGTGTTTGTTTACCAGTGAAGTGAGCTGCCATATGGTGATAGCATAAATTATGTGTACAGCTTGTTTTCAGCCTTGAAGGTTGTTGATTCTTGCTCAATTTCTAATTTGGGGGAGAGTCTCATTATTTAAAAATTTGCATATAAATTGAGGTGGTCTATATTGTGCTCTTTCAAATTTGCATAGCGTGGTACCTGATGGAATGCTCTGGGACCAACAAGGAGGGCTTTATGACTCAGCTTGGAGGGTGTCCAGGAAGAGCCTGTGGCAGCAGTTCTGGACTAACTGGAAACATATGAGTGGTACTCAGCCCCCCTCCCCGCTGAGTGAACCACTTTGATGGGTTCGGACTTGTAGATTTACGCTACTTAAACCAAGTAACTATTGAGAAAAGAGAAAAGGTATAGTTAACACTGGACTATAATTCCCAAATTATTCTGCCTGGTTTTGAGATCAGTCAGTGGCACAATGAGGTCTTTTGCTTTCTCCCAGGCCTGGTGCAGAGCGATGTAATATTGGTGTCAGTGTAAAATTGTGACTATGTTTAGGAACAGGGTAGGGAAACAGGTTCCATCTCCCAAGCTAGCCTTGGTCAGTTGGTGGTGGCTAGCTGTAGCATTGTGTTGAGGCCCCTAAGGTCGTGGTCCTGTTTGAGCTCAGCAAGAAGAATCCCTGTTTTTACTAGTGATGTCTGCCTGGACAGGAGATGGGAAATGGCAGTGTAGGGAAGGCTCTGGTCCAGCCCTTGCTGAGCAGTGGGGGAGCAGAGCCCTTGTCACACGCTGCCACAGGCGTGTCCCGTGTGTAGTTGTACACGTGTCCTTTGTCGTGTGTCCTGAGGGAGTGTGGGGGCATGTTTCACGAGCGTGGCTCTGCTGTGTCCATGTTGGTGCAGCTCAGTTACCTCCCATCTGCCAAGACTCGGTTCTCTGATGTGTTCATAGCTTAACTGAGTAGAGTTTTAACTGTTTACTCTTCTTGTTGGTATCTAATGCACTCTTAATAACCACACATTAACTGTGTAGCTGAAATAATAAATGCCAGGTATTCACTGAACTGCATATATGTGCTGAGCACTCTGAAAAGAGGGAAGAAATGGTACAGAGTAGATATTCAAGTGCTTCATTAAAGTACTTGCCTTTTGAAATGTCCAGTGAGTGTTAGAAATTTATATAATTTCATAAAATTATATTGTATCTAGAAAAATTGCATATATGTAACATGTTTATATATTCAAGGTTTTAAGAAGTCTTATATCTGAGTCTTGTATCTGTCTGCCTGCATGATATCTGAAACATAAGGAGGCAAAGGTATAATTAGGCCATCTTATCTTTAAAGTCCTATGATGTAAAAAACCATGTTTTTTAAAGATAATTTTCTAATTTAAACCTTTCTTATACATCTCCACCTTTTTTTAAAATACAGAGCAATCATAGATTTCATCTTAAAATTTTTGATTCTTCTAGACTCCTAAAAAAACACACATATTCGAGTATTTTAAGTGTTCTTTCCTTTGTAATACAGATAAATATTTGGACATCTCTCCCTCATTCTGTCTGTGGAATAAGATAATTAATGAGTCTGGGAAAAAGGGAAGACTTGAATAATTTTCAGCTGTATTAAATGTATAAAGTTAGAAGGGTTAAAATGCATGGGTTTTGGACTAATCAGTTTGGAAACACTTTGCTTCCATAGGAAGTACAGATGATCTGTCGGTGGTCCTTGAGTGTGCCCGCCTGGTGGAAAGGATGTACAGCCACATTGCAGCTCGGGCCGAAGAGTTCACGGTGTTTTCCCCCTTTATGGTGGCTCAGTATGTCACGGAGGTGCAGAAGGTAAACAGCTTGCCCCCTCTCACCAAGTGCTTTCATTTGTAGTCCTTGGTAGCAGGGCTTCTCAACCATAGTGGCACGCGATATCTTGGGCCTGATGGTCCCGAACCATGCATCATAGCAGGCTGTCCTGCCCATCTGCAGGGTTCCACAGCAGCCCTGCAGGGTTAGCAGGATGACGGAGTGAGGCGACATTGAAAGGGCTGGTGGTGCCTGGTACCTAGAAGGCGCTCCGTGACGGCTAGCTCTCCCTTCTTGCTGCAGCACAAGCTCTGGGGCCTTTTTTTGGTCAGTTTCTGGAGTAATGAGCGAGCTGAAATGCCTCCCAGGTTTAAGAACAGGAGCTCTCCTAGGGCTAGGCTTAATGGTGACGAGGAAGAAGGGTCTCGGGACCCCAACAGCAGGAGTTCCTTGGTTTATCCTCTCGGAGTGCATCGTGCGTGTGAGTCAGCTGCTCTCAGACACTCAAAGTAGATGACGTGGTAGAGATACTGGCAGATTCATTCAGCTCCTTTAAACAAAAGTATCTTTGTCCTATTTAACCTGACTCTTTGATTTCATATTCTGGATAATTAATTCATTGTTCAGCAGTGGTCTCACTTTGGAATGTTAGCATGTTATTTCCAAAATTCCACAAGACCCTGTGTGACCCCTGAAGTGAAGACTTCATATCTTACTTGGTTTAAATTGAATGTCAGAGGCTTAGAGTACAGTATGTTTCTGTGTGTATCTACTTTTGCAGGTGTAGATATATACGTCTGTGTTGTTTATGTTGCTCTTAGTAGAATAGCCCTCCTTTGTAAATCTTGTAAGAATAATGTTAAAACCGCTGGTAAACTTGTTACGTTAAGAGATTTCTCAAGGGAGATTGAGCTGAATGAGCTTTCTCAGAAAATCTGGTGTTGCATCCATTTTCATTCTGACCCTCTTTCAGGATGAATCTAGAACTCTTAAATAATTTTCAGGCATGCTGGCCTTGCTTGCCTCAACCAGTGCAGATGCCTGTCATGTGGGTGGGCACTTGGCCGGATTTGAGAGGGCTGGGGTGGGGGTGGGGCTGTAGTATGCACCCTGCCCCGTGGGTATGCACGGGGTCCTCACAAGGCATGGTGTGTGGAGGGGTGGGGGCAACATGTGAGGACCCCTTCAAGTCAGCCTTTGAATGAAAGATGGGCTTCGTGTTTGGTTTCCTTGGAATTTCTTAGCGTTTTTACAGAATCTTGGTATTTCACAGGCACTCAAGTCATTGATATGTAAGCCTTTGCTGAAAGAAAACCTGGCATTATTTTGTGTTTCAGTGAAAAATAAAATGAGAGATAGTAATATCACTTAACTAAAGGCCAAGAAAAGAGGTGATAATTTGAACCCTTAAGTCACTAACTATTATTCTGAGATTTATTTTTTGAAAAGTCTCTGGTTTCCTGGCTTCATTATTCATGTCTAATTTATGCTTCTCAGTTATTTTTTTATTTTTAATCTTGCAAGTCAAAGGCCTTGGGAATTATCTAAGGCTGTAGCATCCCAGAATTCATTGGCAAGAGTCTTTATGTTTTATCTTTCATTTGTTTTTTAACTCAGTAATGAAGAAAATATTCCATATGTATTAGAGGCTTCTCCTGAGAACTGGAAATATTTCCAGACCGGAAAGACATTTGTAAGTTTAATTAAATGCTAGATAGCTAAGTGAATCTCCTTTGCAATCTCCTGGTAGCCCTGTGGAGTGGGTATGGGTGAAGGTCTGGCAGTGACCTGGTGAGACCACATCAGGCAGGACACGCAGTGACTCCTACAGACCTTGTACCCTCCATGCAGTAATGTGTCACGGTGGGGATGTGCCAGGGGAAATCCTGGGCACTGGTCAAACTTACATCTATCTATGTTGACAGCCTAGAGTAAATAGTTTGTACTGCTTGTCCTGTGTAAGGTCCTTTTATGCTACTTAGAGATGTTTTCATTCGTTGGTTGGTGATCTTAGTGTCATAGAAACTGAGTTTTTCCCCTTTGTTTTATAAATAAGTGGGCTGAAACATAAAGATGCACAGTGGTTGTGTAGGCCAGATACTGCAGGCCTTCCTGTGACCCAGCAGGGCTGTGTGCTCGGCGCCGTCCTTCGACTGAGGAGCCCCCGTGTGAGGGAATGGTGGAGCTCATGGGCCCTGGCCTCTGACTAGCGGGCTTCAGCTCTCCGTGCTGTCATTGAGACAGTTACTTCCGCTCCTTTGCTCTTGGAAGTGGAGTTATCTGTTTAGTGAGTGCTGATTAGATGAATAAATGAGTGGTCAGCTTACAGGGTCCTCACCTGGCTGGTAAGATTCAGGACATATTTGTTTTTTTGTTTTGTTTTATTTTTCCTTCCTTCTCTAATGCTTTCCGCTGAAATCACAGACAGTTCCACCTTCAG
The DNA here is from genome assembly GCF_011800145.1 of Mirounga leonina. NCBI lineage: Eukaryota > Metazoa > Chordata > Mammalia > Carnivora > Phocidae > Mirounga > Mirounga leonina. Next base: position 884,053 of record NW_023270380.1, read on the forward strand.
TCCTTGAGTGTTCTTATCATCTATAAACAGTAAAAGTTAAGATCATTGTCAGAAATTTTTTGAGCTCTCATGTGAAAATGACCGTAACTGAAAAACAGCACCATCTTAGTGACAGAAACAGACTGCCTCTCTAGGTACAGGCCTCCCAGGGGTTGCTTTGGTGAATCCGACTTCTCCGAGTGAATACCATATATCCTCCCCAGAAGCTACGTGTTTGCAGAGGGGCTTTCACTCTTGTAGGCCCTTAAGACATTAATAAAGAATCTGCCAAATCCCTGGCCTGTCTGCTGGAACCTTCCAGTTGCTTTTTGGTTTCAGCTCCTGGGGTATTCAGACGGTTCAGAGCCAGGTTCAGCTGCAACCTGAATGGTTGTGGCAGATGCGTGTAGAGCCTGCTCTGTCGGTCTTTTTGTCTAGACAGTAGTCTGAATCTCTGATCTGCAAGTCTGTGCGCAATATCCACCAGTCAGCCCAGCTGGAGCCAGACTGCCCACTCTTCCTTCTGTTCCCCAGGTTTTAGTTAACCCAGAAGAGAAAAAGGGAAGAAAGACATCTCTAGTCTCAAGAACCGATTCAGCCATTCAGGGGCAGTTAGAAATTCAGGTCCCATTGAGCTGTTGTTGATAGAAATAAAAAGATGTATTAAGGGTAATCATAAATCACATCCGATTTGTTTGGATATGATATGATCTAATTACTAATATAGGCCTATCAAAGATCCGTTTGCGGAGTGTTGGAGCCCACCCGGCCGCCTGCCTTGCTGGCAGGGGGCGGGGGGAGTCAGTCACAGTGAACATTGCTGTCCTTATCCCATGTTAGTGCAGCTTCCCATGCGATTGGTCATGGCGAAGCATTTGGCACAGTGTGCAGATGGCTCTCATAAGATTTGTAAGTTTAAAGATTCCAGTTTTTAAATGCCCCTGCTAGGCATCATTCACCAAATAGCGGAGCTACCCCTGTGATTTTGTGAGGTTTTATTCCAGGCTTTTGTCACTCGAGTTGGCTTTTATCTCCCTAAAACACAAACTTTTAAGATACAAATATTTATTTCTGTGCAAAATGATAATTTAAAAGGGATGTCTTTTCTCAAGTTGGGGGCCGAACTTGAAACTCCTTGTCAGGTCTTCGGAGGGCTTGGTCTGTGTGTTTGCTCTCACAGAGGGCATGTCCTTTGACAGGTCACCTTGTATCCGGCGGTGAAGGGCCTTCTGCAGGAAGGCATTTACCTCATCCTGGACCTCTGCATTGAGCCGGACGTCCAGTTCCTGCGGGTCTCCCTGCAGCCGGGGGTGAGAGACATCTTTAAGGAGCTGTACAATGATTATGTGAAATACCACAAGGCAAAACACGAAGGAGAGAGAAGATACACGGTTTGAGCCTGTGTTCCGGAAGTGCTGCTGGCGTTACTATGGAGTGGCTTTGACTCTCTGGTCCAAAAGAGCTGAAGAAGGAGAGACTGAAGGTGTTCTAATTTGTGATGTTGAGATATGTGGAATACACTTTGGGTTTATATAATGTATACTGTATTTTATAGCCATGTTTTTCACACTGAATATTTTTTAACATATCTTTTTAAGCAGTATGTATTGCAAATAGAATCTTGATAATTGACCCCAGAATAAAGTGAATTTAATAAAAAAAATTGCTGCATCTCTCTTGTGGCCATTCCAAATGTAATTCTTGACTCTCTCATCCAGTGGTTTGGTGTCTCTTCTCCCAGGGGGAAACTACCTCGGTGCATGGCTATATAATTAAATCCCATTTAAATATCTTTGCCTTTTATATTCTCCAAGTAACATGGGCAGTGTTCTTGAAATGTCACTTGTTCTACCTTCCCTCCAAGTATACCTTCTGATGGGGGCTGGGGACAGTTAGAGCTTTGAGACACTGAGGTGCCTTCTCCGGGGCAGAGGTGGGTGGCCTGTGTGATGTGGGTCCACCTCTTCAGTGCTCCGTTATATCCTGCCTGCTCTGCTGCTCTTCCTGCTTTAGCTCTCTCAAGTTTATTTTGGAATTGGTTTTTTTTTTTCTCAGTCTAAGAAATACTCTTTTTTTAGTTACTTAAGCAGTATATTTTATTGTAGTAATCTCAGAAAATAAAAATAAAAAGGAAAAAATTTAACAAAACACCCCTAGTATCAGCTACACAGAGATCCTCTGTCATCTTGAGTACCTTGTTTCCATCTCTTTGCTGTGCAGCTATTTATCTGTCTAGATACACATATAAGTAAATACATAGTTGCCAAATTGGATCTTAAATGCATTTTTGTTTTGTTTTAGTTACTTAGCTTTTTCCTATGTAATACTACAGTAACATTTTTGGGTCCATAAAGACATTTGACATACTTTTTAATGGCTGCATAGTCCTCCATTGAGTAGATACAGCTGTTTAATAAATCTCCCATGGTTAGACATCGGGATCTTTCCAAACTTTCTTTTACACATGGTGCTTGCAACTGACTCCTTCTATCTTTACTTCCGTAAGATGAACTCCCATAATTGTATAGTTTGTCAAAAAATCCTATGCACTTTTAAGGATTTATAGAAATATTGCCAAATTACCTTCTAGAAAGTGTACTAGTTTATTTTCTCACCAGTGAATCAACTTTAATTGATTCTCTTGGTGTTATGTTTCCTTGATAGAGAAATGTTATTTTGTCTTGAATTTCTTTAGTTAGCTGGAGATTATACGTTTTTCATATTCACCATTTTTATTTCTTGTATAAATTATATTCATGTAATTAGGTTTCTTATGTAATAGTAACCTGTTTCTCAATTGGAATATTTTTCTTACGCACTATGTTTGTGGAATTTATGTTGGAATTCTCCTGAAGTACAGACTTAAATTATTTGAACGATCATACCTAAACAAAAGGCTTGTTTTTACCCTACTTTTTCAGACACGTATAATTGGAACAGACAATATAAAATGGATTTTTTTGGCTACCTAAGAGAAATAGCTCATTTTTCATGCCCCAGATTTGATTTTGTTTCTTGCATCGGGTGACTGAGTTGAGGAGATGGTTCTGCTTTGCATGCTACATGCTTGATCCGTTTCTTTCCCTCTGTCTAGACGGTATGTGTGTAGAGGTTTCTAAGCTCTGGTAACCCAAAGTGGATTCAGGTGGTCTCGCATCTTTTTGCTTAATATGCTGTAGTGATGAGATATTGTTTCTGTGTCCCATTCCCTGAAGAATCCTCTAAGAGAGGTTGATGACGTTATTTCTTGTTCACACCTGGAGATGGTGTGTTGGGGCAAGCAGGTGACCTTTCAAGGACACAGGCTGTAAACAAAGCTGGAATTAAAACCATGTTCTTGGTTTTACCGTTTTGGTCAAATGCCCAGACAGGAGGGTCGCTGGTCTCAGAATTCCCTCATGAAGTTGTAACTATTTTTTTCTGCCAGGAGCCCACCGTGGCCAGAGATTAGCAGTAATTGGTTTTCTCCTGCCTCGGGAATGTTCACGGAGTGCAGACCAACACGAAGCAGTTCCCCGGACGTCCTCACGGTGGCACTGCGGGCCGCAACTGAGGGCCCCTCCCGTGCCTCGTCGAAGCCAGCGCAGACACCTGTGTATAAAGTGCTCCCTGGAATGAGGGGAACGAGGGAAAGAAGGCTATCAGCCCTGTGGCCTTCCTGCATAGTTCTGCAGTATGCCTGTTCCTGAGAAACGCTGTGCCCCCTCCTCACCGTCATTGCTCGGGGAACTCTAAACCTCCCTCAGGAAAGAATAATTTTCAACTCTATTTTGCTGATTAATGGGGAAGAGGAAACTTTTCTTTTAGTGGTAACAGGGGCAGCTATGCTCTGTATTTTCATTTGATTAGAGTAGATCTCACGGGCAGTGAGAGCTGGCCCAGGCTAGGTGTCTGCAGGGCAGAGCGCGAGGCTTTCAGGGTGACAGTGAAAGACTTGAGCAGGACCCCATTGGATCCACCGTGGCACCAAACGCCTCTGTACTGCAGGGCCCTGGCTGTACATTCATTTCACAAGTGCGCATCACTTTCTTCCGTATTCTGCCAAGTGCTGGGGCCGTACTCCTGGTCTTCATAGAGCTTGCTTTCTGGCATGGGATGTGGACAAGGAGCCAGCAATCAGATAGGCACGATCATCTGGGGGTGTGGTCACAGGGATGGGAAGCAGAGAAAACAAGTTCAGGGGCTGGTGGGGAGGAGGCCATCCTGGGGAGGTGACATTTGAACTGAGACCTACCTGATGGAAGGGGAGGGGCTTTTAGGAGGCCTGCTCTGAAGTCACTTGTCAGACTGGTTTGGGCAGAGATAAGGCACCTGAAGGGAGGGGCCAATGTGGGGGAAGCTGGGATGGAGAAGGCTTAATTGTGGCCGCGGGGGGCAGGGGGGGGCACTGTCTGGGATGGGACTTTGCAGGAGCCACAGGGGAGGTGCTGGCTGGTAGAGGAGACACTGCAAACTGCCCCCTTCCCAGCCTTGACCTTGACCACCACCCATGGACCACAGTGGGTAGATCTTAACAGCCTGTCTTCCTCTTCACCTTCCTGAAATGCGGACCTTCCACACGATCTCCCTTGCTTTCTTGCCACACCCTCTCTGCTGCTTTGGAAACTGCCTGATGCTGTGGAAGGAAAAGGCTTAAGAAGAAAAGACGTCAAGGAGAGCATGTGCAGACCTGGAAGTGTCGGGGTCGAATTGTCCAAAGAGTTCACATTGATTGCTCATGTGCCAGGCTACAGCCCTGTCTCTTTTGTCTAATAAGCTCCCATCTTTATGCTTTCAGTCTCGTAAAATCCACTGCAGAGGCAGCAGTCCTACCTGGGTTTGATTCTTCGTTCCCTGTTGTGTCTTCTCAACACTCTCCCTTTCTCTTTTTCATTCTCTCCCTTCGGAGGGGCTCAAGTTTCTTTCTCTTTTCCTTTTCCCGTTCTTCCTTTCCTGCTCAGCCTGTAGGTAACCATTGTCTCTCTCATGGGTGTGACTTCTGTCGGCCGCCTGGGCCGTGGGGCCTGAGGGATCTTTCGTCCCCATAGTGTTGTTCGGGACATTGCTGCCATCCGCAACAGAAGCTTCTGCTCCAGGCTCCTCGCCAGCCGGCTGCGTCTGTGCCTGCAGCTCCCAGCTCTCTGCTCTGTGCCCAGTCTCCCCTCTTGTTTCCTCCTGCTATCCTTTGTAGCCTCAGTGTCCCCAGTGAAGACCCTTTTGACACTCCGGCCTCACATTTCCAGGTCTCCACCTCTGCTCTCCTTCAGCCATCAGTCTCTCCAAGGAGCAAATGTCCCTTCCCCCTCCGTGCCACCTCGTCTCAGTCTGCCCTCTTGTCCCTCCACCCAGCTTATTCCCTGTTGCCACTGTCCACCATGCCCCTATTCACTTCCGTGTGTCTAGCATCTCCCTCCTTTGGCTGTTGTCACTTTGTCAAGCTCTGGAGATGCCCCTGGTTATCCTCCTGTGTTCAGCCCCCCCCACCCCCACCCCTGCCCTACTCCAGGGGGACAAGCTTTGTTGCTAGAGAGGGTAATAGGATCCTGGTGATGATTCTGCACAAAACCCTGTTACCTCCTCAGCTGGGTCCACCGGTTTGGAGGAAAATACCTTTCTTTTTTTAATCAGGGGAAGAAGTATCCATGAGGCAACATAGTTTTGAGACGTTATGAGTTACTGGTGATGGGTTTATTGTAGGGTTTTAGTATGAAGTTCTGGTTGATTGTAGAACATAAATCTATGGACAAGAGAAAGTGGTCTGTAAGATGCTCCATAATGGACATAACCGATATGAGCAGGAGAGGTTTTCATTACCCAGGACGACTGAGGGAGGCGATTCAGTGCTGACCATGCCACACGCAGTGGGACCAGCCTCACCTGGTGTGTGGGATGAGAGACACATTCAGAAAAATGGGACCATGGAAGATGCTGTAGTGAATGCCTGGCTGATGCCACATTGGTGCTAAGCCCCCAGGGGAGGAGTCCTGAGGGAAGCCACCCAAACGCGCAGGGATGTAGCAACGTCACGGTGGAGAACGTAGCTGTGCTCACTTTTACCAACTGTGGCCACTTTTAAAGACTTAGGTGATTGCTGTCGTGTGCATGAGTGTGGATGCCCACAGCGTTCAATGTCCAGTATTCTGTGGACATGCAGCGTGTGCTGGTGTTCCTTCTAAGCCCTCTTTGAGCTTGTGTCACAGATGAAATGAGTCAAACAATCTGTTTCCAGTCTTCTCACAATATCCCTTCTGTCTCTTGAATCTCTGTCACTTTCCTTTCTGTTTATAGACACACACAGATACCCTTAATATAAAAAATTTTGAATATTATTCCTGTTATCCTCCCAAATCACCGTCTTGACTGCCAACCAAATAGAAGGAGTAGCTTACATTTGTTGTATCATCTTGATATTATCTTGATAATCCTCCCCATTGAAACTGCCCTCTGAAAGGTAATTGGATCAATTTTAACCACCTAATGTCATGGCTGTCTGGTTGGTCCTTGATCTTGTTGGTATGAGGCACCTTTGGTTTGTTGGGCCCATCATTAGCTTCTCTGACTCTTCTATTTCTAGGGACTCCCATATCTCTGATGCTTTCTTACCTCCACTGGCTCCTTTTTCTCTCCCATGCTGAAATGTTCGTTTCCCCTAGGATCAATCCTTGGCAGTTCTCTTTTGACCTTCTCCCCACCCCCACCCCCCTTCCATTCCTCTGATGTCACCACTTGCCTCTGTGCAAGATTCTCTCAAATTGCCCGATTTGTTTCTCTCTTTCTCCCTCTTTCTCTCTCCTTCCTTCCTTCCTTCCTTCCTCCCTCCCTCCCTCCCTCCCTCCCTCCCTCCTTTCTTTCTTTCTTTCTTTCTTTCTTTCTTTCTTTCTTTCTTTCTTTCTTTCTTTCTTTCTTTCTTTCTTTCTTTCTTTCTTCTTTCTTTCTTTCTTTCAAGATTTATTTATTAGCGCACAAGCAGGGGGAGCAGCAGGCAGAGGGAGAGGAGAAGCAGACTCCCCGCGGAGCAGGGAGCCCGATGCAGGGCTCGATCCCAGGACCCTGGGATCATGACCTGAGCTGAAGGCAGACGCTTAACCAACTGAACCATCCAGGCACCCCTCAAATTGCCCAATTTCTACACTGAACCACCTTGCCTTGTTTCTTGAGTTGACAGCCTGAGAGGACAGAGTGGATTTTTCACCTTGGGTCCTCCAGACTCCTCCTAACTCCTTTGGTTTGAGCTATCTTTTTTTTTTTTTTTTTTTAGATTTTATTTATTTATTTGAGACAGAGAGAATGAGAGAGAGAGAGCACATGAGAGGGGCGAGGGTCGGAGGGAGAAGCAGACTCCCTGCCGAGCAGGGAGCCCCAGGCGGGACTTGATCCAGGGACTCCAGGATCATGACCTGAGCCAAAGGCAGTCGCTTAACCAACTGAGCCATCCAGGCGCCCGGTTTGAGCTCTCTTTACCAGCATCTGTGTTGCTGCACCAGCCCCCATCTTTCCTCCTTTCTCTTGCTGCCTCCTGTCATCCCGTGTATTGTTCTAAATCGCCTTAATGATTGTAGCTCCGCCTTGCTTGAAAATCTTCAAGGACCCTTTGTCTTCTAAAAACAGACCCTTTATCCTGGCACTAGAAGCTCTCTATGATCAGACTACACTCCATCTCTGATCTTCCCAGCTGTCAAGGAGGGACCTTCACCAAGGTGATTTCTCTGTCATCTCTCAAACACATCCTGCTTGTTAAACCTGCACCTTGTATATGCTGTCCCCTCCACCTGCAGTGTCCTCCCTGATTCATATCCTGTGTTAAAAAGCTGCCCTTGCTTGCAGCCTCATTCTGGGGTTGCCTCCTCCTGGCCCCTGTAGCTGAAGATAATGGCTTCTGGTGATGAACTCTCTAGTTCGCCATGGCCTGATGCTGCCTTTGTATGCATCATCTCAACTTGCTTACTGGCTGGCACATTCCTTGAAGGCAGGTCCCATGTCCATGCTTCCCACAAGTGCAGCCTAAACCATAGTAGGGACAGGGAAACCATCCACTGTGCTCTGGTAAGTTCCAAAGCCTAGACCAATTGCTCCTTCTCCAAGTCTCCCCATGCTGGGTGCACACAGAGTGAGAAGTGAGAGCTCTAGGAAACTCAGGCCACAAGTGACCAACCTGGGAATTGAATCCAGCACTGTCTTATGCCAAAGCCTTTGTACTGCACGTGGGTTTTCAACCCTCCCCCCACCCCTACTCTTTTTAGCAGTGAACAATTTTCCAAAACAAAACCAATGCAGAACATCAGTATTTTGAACAGATGAAAGGGCTACCATAGTTGAAAAACTGGGTCACCTGGCACAGCCTGCTCTGTCCTCCCTCCCTTGTCCTCCCTCTCTGATCTGCCTTCCCTCCCTTCCCTTACCACCTCCTCCCCACCCCCTTCCCTCCTCCCCCCACTTCCCTGGCTCTGCCTTCATTTTTCTCCCCTGTACTCCCCTCCCTTCCCTCCCTCCCTTGATCGGCTGGACTACCAGCGTCTCCTTTTCTTTCAGAGCTTTACTCGAAAGTCTCTCTGGGAAGCCTTCCCTAGAAACCCAATCTAAAGTCCCACCCTCCCTGCTTTGACCATCCTATCCCCTTTGCCTGCTTTATTACTTTTTCCTATTATCACTACTACTGCTAATTATTATTACTATTACTTTCCAATTTACTATGTATTTTACTTACTAAACTTGTTTGGTGTCCTCTCTCCCACTAGAAGTTAAGATCCACACAGACATGGGTTGTTTGTGCTGTTCATTGCTGTATCTCAGCACCCACCCAGAACAGTGCCTGGCGCATAGAAGGTGTTCAGTTCGTATTTGTTGAATGAAGACCCCCTGGGAACTCTGGGTTTTCAGCAGAGCAGTTTGAAAACCTGTGCTCCACCCTCCCGCCTCTATAAATGTCAACAAATGCATCTTTGTAGAATAAATATTTGAAAGAACAAGTGAAGGGGCCAATGAGATTTTGCATCCCCTGTGTGCAGCCTCACGGCCGGAATCTGCAGAGGCCGCTGTTTCCCACAGGGGATGTTACTGAGGCTTGACGCTGAATTGTGTCGTCATTCCACTTAAGGCCAACAGCTTACATTGCAATCAAACTGGGGAAATGTGACACTAGCATTGTGTTTCGTTTTGCTTTGTTTTAGTTTCCTGGTTGTCACAATTTCCAGATGCATCATCCCTAATCCAGCACATGTCAGGAGGGCTGCTTTCAGTCCCAGAGGCTGAGCTTTTTTGGAACCTGCTTGCTAGGCACCTTGTTTTGGTTGTCACTCAGATTTGAGAGCAGGTGGAAGACAGTTCTGCCAGATTTGATGGTCTGATGAAGCTCCTGGCCACATGTCTTGCAGCTGGCTCTGGCATGGGGTGCTGGAAATGCTCTTTTTCAGAGGAGCCCTGAAGAGAGGAGGAAATATTCAGAGGAGTGGGAGTGCATTTAAAGCAGCCATCCCCTCTGTCCGCCATGCCTTTGCATGGAGCAGGGGCACAGGACAGACCTAACGACCTGCTGGTCTCTCAGGATTCTCTAGGTGGCATTTGGATGCCACTGTTGGTTTTCAGCTGACAGGTTGTCAAAATGATTAGCATGCATGTCCAAGACTGTTGCATTAGCTGTGCATTCAGCGATCGCTAATGGTTTCTTCCAGCCCCTTAAATGCATACTCATCACAGATGTAGGCATGTGGCCAGGGGGCTTCTCCTTCCCCTCTTAGAGGAGAGGAGGGAGCACTGTAAAGGTTCCTTTCAAAGTCTCCAGAAGGGCAAATGTTTCTCCTTTCAGGATACCTGGGTTGGAAGTGACTTACAGAAATTGCCCCAAAACCCCAGTGGCATTTTCCTTCCTGGTGCAGGAGTTGGGGGGCGGGGCATGTGTGGTGATTTGGATGGCTGCATGCAGGGCTGCAGGAACTATGATCTGGGTGGGCTTCTGGACTACGGAAGGTTTTGTAATGAACCTTTTATCTTACAGAACAATTTTGATGCTTTTTGCTAAAACACCAAGGGCATTTTGGAAAAAGACTGTGTATGCTGAGATTGGGATACTGGTCAAGAGCTGGAGCAGCGGGGGAGAAACACCCTCTTCCAACTCAAAAGCCGTTTTAAACCCTCATCCAGTTCTTTGGTAATTTTTGACAGCTGCTTCACTCCTGCTTGGTTTTAGCTTCTGGTGAATGTTTTGAGGCTGCTGAGTGCTATGTTGAGCTCCCCTCTCCATGACCAACTTCTGAGTTTTCCTGGAGTCAGAAGTCCTGGCACGTGTCCAAGGATAAGAAAAAGAAGTGCTTCAATTTAGAAACCATAACCTCTACCTTTTCTCCTTAAGGTCATGTTCTTTTTTTTTTTTTTTAAGATTTTATTAATTTATTAGAGAGAGAGCATGCATGAGCAGCGGGGAGGGGCAGAGGGAGAGGGAGAAGCAGACTCCCAGCTGAGCAGGGGGCTTGATGCGGGGCTCGATCCCACAACCAAGATCATGACCTGAGCCAAAGGCAGATGCTTAACTGAGCCACCCAGGCGCCCCTTAAGGTCACATTCTTTTTTTTTTTTAAAGATTTTATTTATTTGACAGAGAGAGACACAGCAAGAGAGGGAGCACAAGCAGGGGAAGTGGGAGAGGGAGAAGCAGGCTTCCCGCCAAACAGGGAGTCCGATGCGGGGCTCAATCCCAGGACCCTGGGATCATGACCTGAGCCGAAGGCAGACGCTTAACAACTGAGCCACCCAGGTCCCCCAAGGTCACATTCTTAAGGTGACCTATAAGGGTGTCCAAAGTCACAGAGCCCTCATGCCTCAGTTCATATGTGAAGTTTTCTGAGGAGTGGGCCTGTGGCTTCCATTTATTCTGTCTTAGCCTGGGCTCCCCAGAAAGCAGACTGTGAGACAGAGGCTGTGTGTGATCTCATTTTCTTATGGAGTCCACTCCGGAGCAGGAGTGAGGACACAGGCCCTGAAGCAGAGGAGGGAGCTAGTAGGAAGGCATGTTCCTGTCTTGGCCTCTGTCCTGCCTCTGCATTGTGTGGGCATCAGGTAGGGGCTGAGGCGGAGGCCTCCATCAGGGGAAGCAGTGGTGTAGGAGGAGAGGCCGTGTCTGCAAGAGTTCAAAATTCCTAGAGTCGGAAATGTACACAGAGCTCTGCGGGGGGACCAAGAGGTGTCCGATACAGATTCTTTGACTAACCTGGTTAACTTTCCGGGCTGGTGTGTACAGTTTGCCCAATGCCCAAAAGTTCCTGGCTGAAGGAACAAGTCAGGGACAGAATCTGACCTGACTTCTGCTTGCAGAGCCTATACCCAGGATCCTGTGGCCATGCAGAGCAGGCACCTTTTTCTCTCAGCTCCGGGGGGAGTTCTGCTCACCTGCTTTTCCATAGTGACCAGGGGTCTCCCATGCCACTTGACCCTATGCCCCAGCCTGGGCACCTTGAAGTACGGCTCAGATACCTCTTCGTGAGCAGTCACTGCTCCTGGGGCCCCTTTCCTCCCCACCTGCCCCCAGGTTTTGTTCCAGACTCTTGTTTTTTGGAGGTAGCTGGTATTGCCTTGGGTTTCTTGTGCCTGCTCGGATGTGAGGATTTGGCCCTAGGTTCTTTCCCTTTCTTTCCCATTGCTTCTCTTAGCTTACTCCCTCCTTCTGCCAGGCACTCCCAGCATGCCCCAGTGTCAGGGCTGCCTCTGTTTTGACATGGGAGCCTCAGGCACTGAGCCATAGTCTTCCTTTTGACAAGCAGCTACATTTAGCTTATGGCAGGTATGGCAGTCTCTGTATTTTTTATTTTTTAACTCATGAAACTACTTGTGCTTTCATTTAGCAAACATTTGTTAACTATTACTATGTGGCAGGAACCACTTCTTAATTATGAGACTCTGGGGAGGTGACTTAATTTCCTGAGTCCTGTTTTCTCATCTATGAAATGGAGATAATTATTAATTACCCCTAGAGTGGTCGTGTACTTGAAACAAGATAATGGATTTTGAAGGGCTTCACCCAATATAGCACATAGAAGGAGTTCAACAGGTGTGAATGCTCTCTCTGCCAGTCCTCCCCTCCCTTCCCCAGAGGGCTGTGTGGTGCCGTGGCTGCTGCTAAGGCACTCACGGCCAGGCGTGCCTTCACCCCCATTCCAGTGTAACAAACGCTGGGGAGGCCACCTTCCATCTTGCCATGCAGTGGTGAGAAGTAGGCGCCCAGGAATTATGTTATCCAGGCTGTACTTAGTACCTACGACTGCTGTGCCTCGTTTTCCTTCTAGAACATGCCTCACCGAGTTGTTAGGAGAATTCAGTTAAGTCCTTTATGAAGAGCACTCAGAACAGTGTCTGGCATACAGCAAGTGTTCAATACGTAGTAACTTATAGTTCCCATCATCACTACTCCGTAACCCATTAGAGAGGAGTGAGTGGAAATCCAACCTTCCCACTAGTCTTTGAAATGACTTGCGTTGGCCCTTTGCCTGTGGGTGGTTGGAGAAAATCATTATAGTTCCTGGAGACATGAGACCGACCAAAGGCTTATTGCATAAGTGAGAAGATGCAGTGGGTCTGGTCCTGGGAGTAGGTCAGCGCCCTCGCTGCAATCATGGTGGGTGACCTCGCCAGCAGGGTCCTGAGTCCAGATTATAGTTTCTCTGAGTTCACATCCCACTGCTTCTGGGTCTTTAGAATAAAGATGGAGGGGCACTTGGGTGGCTCGGTCAGCTAAGTGTCTGCCTTCGGCTGAGGTCATCCCAGGGGCCTCCTCCCTCTCCCCCTGTTCATGCTCGCACTCTCTCTCTCTCACTCACTGTTTCTCTCAAATAAATAAATAAAATCTTGGGGCGCCTGGGTGGCTTAGTCGTTAAGCGGCTGCCTTCGGCTCAGGTCGTGGTCCCAGGGTCCTGGGATCGAGCCCCGCATCAGGCTCCCTGCTCGGCGGAGAGCCTGCTTCTCCCTCTCCCTCTCTCTGCTGCTCTGCCTACTTGTGCTTTCTCTCTCTGTGTTAAACAAATAAATAAAAATCTTTAAAAAATAAATAAATAAATAAAATCTTTAAAAAAATAGAATAAAGATGGAGTTTGGAAAGACCTAGAAGAGGGACTTCCCTGAACTATAATTTTCTTTTGAATGCTGAGGGGGCAAGATACTTTTGTGAACTTTCAAAACTTGGATTCTAAGTCACACATACTCAATTCAGTCTTGTCATTCATTAAACTCTGCATAACTTTGTGCAAATCACCTAACCTCTCTGCTCCTTGTTTTCTCTGTCTGGAAAAGTCGGATGATATAGCACCTACCTCATATGGTTGTTTCAGGGATTAAAAGTGATAATGTATGAAAGACTTTTAACACTTTTTTGTACAGTCTCTGGAAGAAATAAGTGCTATTATTTATTAGTTCAAAAATTTTGCCTCAGCTTTTTATTGTAAAAAATTTCAAAATTATAGAAAGATTGAAAATATAGCACAATAGATACCCATATACTCTGTACCTAGATTTTTAAGAATTGTAAATATTTGACATATTTGCTTTATCTCTTTTTGAACGTATCAATTTATCTATATCTGCACATATACATATATAACATTTTTGCTAATACAGTGTGAAAATAAGTTGCAAACATCATGATGTTTCATTCCTGCTCCTAGTAATAAGGACATTATCCTTCATTGTTGCAATGTCCTTATCTTAGCTAAGAAAAATCAAACTAATTCCATGAAGTTATCTAATGTCCGGTCTACATTCAGATTTTCCAATCGTCCCAAGAAGAATATTTGTATGATGCCAAAGTATCACCTCAAGGATTACTTACTGAGGACAAAGAGGGAGGAAGGTATCTGTATCACAGAGAGATCTGGCCGTATTAACAATAAACATCATCAAGTAGTGGTCTGCTCACACACCATCACTTAGATAATTGCCACCAAAATTTTTACCTGTAATGTAATCAAGTGTCTAGACCAGTACTGTTCAACATGGTAGCCATTAGCTAGCCATGTGTGGCTCCTGAGCACTTGAAATGGGACTAGTCCCTATTGAGATGTGTTCTACATATAAAGTGTGTTCCACATTTAGAAGACTTATTATGAAGAAATCATGTAAAATCATGTATTGTTTCATCAATAGCTTTTAAAGTACTGATTAAGTGTGGAAATGATAAGATTTTAGATATAGTGAGTTAAATAAAGTATGTTATTAAAATTAACATCACCTGTTTTAAAGTCTTAAAAATGTGGCTACTAAAATTTTTTAAATTACATGTGTGACACACATCATATTTCTCGTGGACAGCATTGCTCTAGACCGAACTTTCAGAAAGTCAAGGAATGGAGACATCTATCTTTGGGGCACTCTGTAAAACTCTTCAAAAAGTCAGTGTCATAGAAGAAAGAAAAAATCATGAGGCATTCTTCGAAGCTGTTATTATTAAAGACAAGCAAGAACTAGATGGTGGGGAGAACATGTTCTGTATTTGATGAGAACAATGCGGATATCTAAGGGGGGTTTATTATTAGATATGGTTCTTATGGAGATTTCCTTGGGAAATGGGGATGCTGATGTTTTAAGATGTCAAGGTTTAAGAAACTCTAGTGATCAGACAAATCATCCCGTTCTCTTGGGACAGAGTGACAAAAGGAGAAGGACACTTATACTGAGAAGTCACATTGTATGGGGAAGGGGTTTGGTGGGTTTTCATTGCAGACACTGAAGCCACTCTTAAAAGAATAGAAGTTGGGGTTTATAAGAGCACCAACAATAGTAACATACATAATGAAATTGAAGAAAGTCTTGACCTCCCTTGTTCTCTTTGTGGTCCTTGCCCTTGGGTCATTAGACTTGAGTTTCTATCCCTAGCTCTAAGCAATGAAGGATATTTTAACACAGAAAAAGAAAGACTCTTTGGTTCCTTAAAGTGGACACAATCCTACTGGGATCAAACTGTCCCCCCAGGTGGCTGGGAGCTTTTGATGCTACAGATGTTTCTCTGTGGTTTTTGCAGGTGTTTCATTTTTATTTGCTACCTCTTTGAAACAGCTCACTTTCTGGGAGCTTCAAAATTGTTTCTGCTCTACTTCTTTTTAGAAACATCTAAACACCAACTGATAGAGATGAATTTTATGCCAGCTCTGGGCTTTTCTCCATCCAAATTACACATTTATCGAGGATAGCTATGTCTGTAATTTCCACTGAACACGAGAAGATCACTTAAAATTGATAGGCAGGGCACTAGGTACCTTTGATTATATTTAAAATGTATTTCTGATTTGGGTTTTTTGTTAAGTTTTATTATTTTATTTCCATTGTAGCTGTTGGCAGGAGATCTGCTTCCCCTTTCTCCCCTTATATATATGAATCTCAAACCAGAGATGTTAAATCAGAAATACTGATGGTCTTATTTTTGAGTGCTAGGGAAAAGGCATTTGGGGATTTCTATGCTTATTTGCCCTAAGAGTTTCTGTGATTCTTGGTGACTTTAGTAGCACCTCCTGTCTCAAATGCATGGCTGTATGGACATGCCTGCTATCATGTTGCACCTTTGAGTTGACAGGCAGTCATTCTGGTGTATACATGCACATTCAAGCCATGAGACCACACATTGCAGGCTAACCTTCTGTTGTCATGAAACACACATGCCCTTGACAGAAATGCTAAGGTGGTGCCAGGGGCTGCCTGTACTGGGCAGGCCCATAACAGGATTCCTATGTTCTGGTGACGTGCATCCACTTAGCAGTTTCAGAAACTTCACTGTATCAGTGAACCCAGCATTGACTAGGTTCTTAGATCTAACTCAGAATGTCATGATCATCAAACCTGAAGGAGATTTACAATGGACAAGATCCACTGACAGTGACTACCAGATTTGCTCTATTAAGGAAGACAGTGAGCTCTTACCCAGTTTCAGAGTCTTTGGAAAGCTGGTTCATCATCTGGGGTTTGCTGGGTAAGGATATTATTTGTATAAAAGGAGCTGCATGGCCATAAAGGATTATTTCACATAGATCTTTCCATGCCATTCCTCTGTGCTTTAGATGCTGACAATACCAGTCTGCTTGCAGGTCTCACACATGGCTTTTTAATCCATGACTCTGAGCCTGTGCCCAGGCTGATGCACTCCCTGTCCACCTAATTATAGGGTGTTTCTGTGCATTTCTCTGACCTGCTCCACCTGCTGTGGCATACTTGCCTGGTGAAGTTCATCGGTCCACTAAAGCTATGCTCATTTACCCCGATGTGGTAGCTGCAGCTCTATGCCTTGTTCTTCACTCAGAGTCGTGTCAAGACAAAAGACAATGAGAGGTATATACAATTTGCAAATTGCAAAAAACAAATCCTTCACAAACATCAGTGTTTTAACTTTTACTGGAGCCAGAGTACCCAGAAAATACCTTAGGAATGATTCTGCTCTCTGCCCCTGGTATCTGTCCTCCCTTCCACAGTGACAGAATTTTACCAGGTATGTGACCCCTGAAGAGAAAGGCTACACTTCCTAGCCTACCTCGTGCGACCATGTGGCTGGTGGGCTCTGAGCCGAAGTAGTGTGTGCATCTTCAGGGTCATTCCCTTAAAAGGAAGGGAAATGGGTTCTTTTTCCTGCTGCCTACAGGGCAGCCAACCTGGCCATGCAGACAAGACAAATGCCCTGGGGATGGTCAGTGACCAGGGGAAGAGCCTGGGTCCTGCATCTTGAGTGCCGTAGCTCACCAGATATCCTCAGGCACCCACCTTTCCTGACAGTTCAGCAGAGCCGTGGTCAGTTGTGACGTAGGCTCACTTCTGGGCCGAAGCACACACAACCTTCCAGTCTGTGTTCTTCTCTGGTGCAGGAGGAGATGGTGGGGTTGCGGGTGTAGGGAACAGCCCCACATGAGGCTTGACATGCAGTGAATCTGTCTTGCTAGTACATCTTGGATCCTTCTGCAATAGGAGAGGATGGGGGGCTTGTGTGGAGCCCTCCCAGACCCATGCTCAAGCCTCTCTCTCTCCCTTCCTAGGTTGTGAGGCAGTTTCCCATTGCTTCTGGGGTTCTGAGTGGTTTCGCTTCCTGCCTCAGCCCCTTGGAATAAAGGGTCGACGTTTGCAGTTAGCGGCTCCGCCACTGGGTGTCCTACAACATTGTGTTGCAGTCACCTGGCCTTTGGTTTAAGGGTTCATCCTTTCAGGCTGTGTGGTGAGGACATCAGGAAGGGGGCACCTTGGCCTCGCCTTGGCCTTGTGCTTGACAAAAACATTGATTCAGTCGAGATCCTTGCACCACCACTTGAAGTAGCTTGCCAGAGAACAGTCAGGCCTGTAGCAGCTGCTCCATGAGCAGGGGGAAGGAACCAGAAAAATACATTGAGATTTCGGGGTGGTGGTCCTGCATCATAACTTAATCTAACCTGACTACAAACGGACTGTTCCTGGAGTAACTTCGTGGAACAGAGCCACAGTGTGGTCTGGATGTATGTGTGTGAGAGAAACACAGTCCTCTGTTGCTGAGGACACTGATTTTTGGTTTTAATCACAGCCAACTGATCTATATCCTAATGAACACCCATGAGTCTTGACATCTCATTTGAGACCTATTCAGTAGTAGATAGTCAATAAATGTTTATTAGCTGAACTGAGTTATGGTAAAGCTGGGTAAACCATTTCTGCCCCAAAATAGCAAATGTCATTCTGGTGACCAGCCCTCTGTCTGACAGATTCAGTGATTCTTTCTCCTGGCTCATACTGGATTAACATGGACAAATTCTTCCATGCAGGAATAAATGAATGAAAGAATTGTCTGTGCCTTCATCTATCCACCCATCCATGCATCCATCCATCCAAACAAAAAAAAAATCTCTTCCCTCATAAAGCTTACTTTCTTGTTAGTAAGGGAATCAGAAAAATTAAAAATTCTTATTTTTTGTGTTTAGAAATTATCTTTTTTATAATTTGAGATTTTTCCTTCCAGATATGTGTAGTTTTAATTTAAGGAAAATAACATCTGTAATCTCAATTTTTGTTTACCAGAGATGCTATATAGTTCAAAAACCTGGTTTTTATTTATTTATTTATTTATTTATTTATTTATTTATTTATTTATTTATTTATTTACTTATCCTTATTTTATTTTATTTTATTTTAATTCCAGTATAATTAATATACAGTGTTATATTAGTTTCAAGTGTACCATATAGTAATTCAACAGAGAAATTAAAAAAAATTTTTCTCTTTTTTAGAGAGAGCATGTGTGTGCATGGAGGGTGCGAGGGGCAGAGGGAGAGGGAGAGAGAGAATCTTAGGCAGGCTCCATGCGCAGTGCAGAGCGTGATGCAGGGCTCGATCTCACGACCCTGAGACTATGACCTGAGCCGAAATAAAAAATCATACGCCCAATCAACTGTGCCACCCAGGGAACCCTGAAAAGTTAAAAATTCTTCATTTCTGATCCCTTATTTCCCAGATCCTATTTGGTTACACCATTTTTTTTTCCAGCAGTATATAAAAAATTAGTCTTCTATTTTTTTGGTTGCAGTCATATTATTTTATTCAATTTTTTATTGTTATGTTAATCACTATACATTACATCATTAGTTTTTGATGTAGTGTTCCATGATTCATTGTTTGTGCATAACACCCAGTGTTCTATGCAGAACGTGCCCTCTTTAATAGCCATCACCAGGCTAACCCATCTTCCCACCCCCCTCCCCTCTAGATGCAGTCATGTTTATATCACAACTCCCTGATACTATCTCCCATATCTTAATGATACTCAGGAGTCCCAAATCCCCCCCTTCTCACATATATAGGCAAGCTTTTGGATTATTTTTTACAGATAGCTATGGTCTTTTTGTATATCTTATTAGTTTCATTCCCGGAGGTTAACCTTATTTCCAACTTTTGGCAGGCATTTACTTCTGCATCTATATGACATCATTTACTCACTCAAAAGCATTCATTCTTTTAACAGATACTTCTTGAGCAGCAATTATGTGCCATACTCTTGTAGGTGCTGGAAGTACAACAGTGAGGCAAACGGACAAGTCTGCCCTCATGGAGCTCACACTGTAGTGATGCAGTGGGGATTAACCTACCTACCATTCAGCTGTGATTGCAGAGGAATATGTGAATGAGTCTAGAAGAAAGAGTATTTTGACTAAATTTGTAAAATTCTAGTTAATCCTGAAATTCAAGAATTTTCCTAAAATCAGCATCATAACTTAAACATCAATATTATAATTCCTGTATCTTATATCATAGCAGTCAAAATCGTTTTTAAAAAGCTGGTATAGGTCCCCAGTTTTCTTCGGGGAACTTTTTCTGGTTTCTGTAATTAGTTCTATAAAGACATCAGCCCCATTTTCACTAATTATCATCCCATTTTTTCTCATTAAGATTTACACTCAATACATTCCATTTTTGCAGAGTCCTTGGATTTAGCCACCATTAATTTCAGTCTGTATTATGAAAATCATTTCATGACCAAAAACTATCACAGATGATTCTCAAGTGGACTTAATAGTTTTGCTTTTATGTTGAAATCCAGGGATACTTTTTGATGAGCCAAATCGTGAATTCTTCACTTTATAGCAGTAAGTGTATTAATTTTTAATCTTATTTCTTTTCTTTTTTTTTTTAAAAGATTTTATTTATTTATTTGACAGAGAGAGACACAGCGAGAGAGGGAACACAAGCAGGGGGAGTGGGAGAGGGAGAAGCAGGCCTCCCGCAGAGCAGGGAGCCCGATGTGGGGCTTGATCCCAGGACCCTGGGATCATGACCTGAGCCGAAGGCAGACGCTTAACGACTGAACCACCCAGGCGCCCCTAATCTTATTTCTAACTTAAATAGAAACATCTGAATATTTTGTTTTCTATTTTAAGCTGTAAGCAGACTACTACCTGGCTGACATTCCAAGTAATACTTTATTTGACATCTTCATATATTTTGATGTATGTTCTACTAATACTTCTTCCTCAACAATTTCACTTCATTCCGAGTTTTTTTTTATTTTCATTGCTTTCTTTCAATACCTAATAAAAATTTCATTTATAAGGCACTTTATTTCCATTATAAAGAAGAGAGGAAAATCTTTCAAAGAACAATTTCGTATCGAATGATCAAAGTTATGCCAATAAGGAGCTGCTTTATTAGCTTCTATCTGTATTCTTTTTTTAAAAAATTTTTTTATTGTTATGTTAATCACCATACATTACATCGTTAGTTTTTGATGTAGTGTTCCATGATTCATTGTTTGTGCATAACACCCAGTGCTCCATGCAGAACGTGCCCTCTTTAATGCCCATCACCAGGCTAACCCATCCTCCCACCCCCCTCCCCTCTAGAACCCTCAGTTTGTTTCTGTCTGTATTCTGATTGTAGACACTGGTCATTGTTTATTAAATTATTAAAATGTATTTTTCCTGTGTGCAATTAAATAGTAAGAATCACCATCTTTATTTTCAAAACAATTGAGGGAACACAAAGTAGCATTGGCATATAAATTTGTATTTCACATATTCTTAAAATAATTTTCATAGAATATTGCTTTTTAACATCTTATGAGATAATATTGATCAAACCCAAATTATTCCATGTAGCTAGGGTGACCATCCATGCAGGTAAATGTTTCTTGGTGCCATAATTTTAAGCCACATCTCTCTTTGGGTCTCTGCTTTTAATCAGCAACATAGACTATCCACCCTGCAGGTTTATCTCAGAAATCCCAACTAGGACTCACTGTACAATTCTTGTTCAAATATGTGTGGAGGATTCCCTGAAGGAAGTGCAATCTATGTACACACACACACACTCACACACCTTGGTTCTAGCCAGTTCTTCAGGGGAGCTGCGAATTGGACTGCATTAGTTTGGCCTCACACAGAACTTCCTAAACTCACATGTTCTTTGGCTTTATGCTGACTGCAATTAAGTGTGTGAATTGCAAGAGTATGAGTTATAAAACTCATCATATGAGTGTTAACTATAAAGATGTTGTCAGGACATTATCCATGACATCACACAGTATTATTCTCTTTATGAAGACTCAAGGGTAATATTCTCTCAGTTTCAGAAAAATTGGGGCTATGCTAAATTTGTACTAATCTTAAGGATATTGTGACTCTTAACAACTAGTGTTCTTCCTTTTTTGATTTGTCTACTAGGAATCTTTTGGCTTATTCCTGGCTTCTAATCAGGACAATATGGAATATAATTCTAGGGGATAATCAGGATTTAATTTCTTAATCATGTTTTCCCTTTACCTTGACTTTTTAACTAGCCTAACAGTTAAGAGCTTGAGGACTCAAACTTGACTTGAATTCTAGCTTGCCTCCTATTAGCTGTATCACATTGTGCAATTACTTAAAACATTCTTCAAATCCCAGTTTTTTCATCCAAAAAATGGAGGTAGGGGGTGCCTGGGTGGCTCAGTTGCTTAAACATCTGCCTTCAGCTCAGGTCACGATCTCGGGGTCTTGGATCCAGCCCTGCTTCCAGCTCCCTGCTCAGTGGGGAAGACTTCTCCCTCTCCCTCTGCCACTCCCCCTGCTTGTGCTCTCTCTCTAGCTCTCTCTCTCTCAAATAAATAAATAAAATCTTTTAAAAAATGGAGGTAGGGGCACCTGGGTGGCTCAGTCGGTTAAGTGTCTGCCTTCAACGCAGGTCATGATCGCAGCATCCTGGGATTGAGCCCTGCATCGGGCTCCCTGCTCAGAGGGAAGTCTGCTTCTCCCTCTGTCTCTGCCTGCCTGCCTGCCTGTCTGCCTACTTGTGATCTCTCTCTCTCTGTCAATTAAATAAATAAAATCTTTAAATAAAAATGGAGGTAATAATACTACCTACTGTAAAGGGTTATTGCAAATAAAATGCAATAAATAGTGTAGTTAAAAGCTTTAGCACATACCTGCCATATGGTAAATGTTTGATTAGTAATTTTTGAAAATAATGTATTTGTATATGCCTCTCAGAAACTGTATAAAAACAAGGCATTATATTGGTAAACAAACAAATTCATAACTTTATAGAGCTTTTCTTTTTCATAGTTGCTCAGATTAGCAAAATATTTTTCTACCCAAAGAGTTGCAGTGATGAGTAGAGGAAAGAGCATGGGCTTTTGAATTGGATAGACTTGGTCTTAGTGTTCAATCTGCATGTTACTAGCTCTGAGAACTGGAACTGCGAGTCCTTCCAGCTCCCTCTGACCCACCTCAGGGCCTGTGTGTCCCATCTTCACCTTGCTGTAATTGTCTTCCTTGGTTTTGGTTTTAGAAAATAAAAAACAGGGATGCCTGGGTGGCTCAGTTGGTGAAGTGTCTGCCTTTGGCTCAGGTCATGATCTCAGGGTCCTGGGTTTGAGCCCTGTGTCAGGCTCCCTGCTCAGCAGAGAGTCTGCTTCTCCCTCTCTGCCACTCCCCCTGCTTGTGCTCTCTCTCTCTGTCAAATAAATAAATAAAATATATTTTTTAAGATTTTATTTATTTGTCAGAGAGAGAGGGAGAGAGGGACAGAGAGCAAGCACAAGCAGGGGAGTGGTAGGCAGAGGAGAAGCAGGCTCTCCGAGTAGCAAGGAACCTGATACAGGACTCGATCCTAGGACCCTGGGATCATGACCTGAGCTGAAGGTAGCTGCTTAACTGACTGAGCCACTCAGGGATCCCTTAAAGAAATATGTAAATCAAATATTTTAAATACGAATTTACTTAATATTAATATATTTAATTAAATTAATTAAATATTAATTTAAATATTAATATTTAAATTAAAATATTTTTAAAAAGAAAAAACAAAAACATAGCTCAACCTTGTATGTATTTTAAAAAGAAAAAACAAAAACATAGCTCAACCTAGCTGCTGTATTCAATATGGCATCTCCCTCTCTGCCCCTACTATACAGATTCTAGGGCCCCTCTGATATGGTCCTATAGCACTCTGCTTACCACCAAACTTTAGCACACTGTACCATTAATTATATTCTAATGCTTCCCACCCACCATGGTGGATACTTCTTGGTTTGTCTATTTTGCCTCTCAAATCCACATGGTAGCCATGGTGGGCTGTTTGTAGCTGTCTGTGCTAGATGATCCTATCTCCCTGGTTATAGTTAATTGGACCAGGAGAAGGCAGCTAATGCAGGCCAATTATTATCCCTTACTTAGGCCATAGTTGAGGAATTTGTGGATGGAGACTTGTCCTCAATGTCTCTTCCTAGGAATTTGGATTTGGGACAGACAGAGAGACATGTCTAGACCAGTAATGTGCAAATATGATTAATATCTTTGGCCACATTTGCTACCATACAGATGGGAAGAGCAGTAGAAGCCAATATGTAAGAAACAGAAGGAAGCAGATGTTCGGAAAGACATAGATACAAGAGATGGTAGTGGAGGGCGTCCTGAGTACCTTAAAGCCTTCTAGTTCCTGGTTCCTCACTTCTTCTGAGGCCTGGCTGCCATTCTTACAGTAAACACCCCCTTGTTCTCAAGTTAGTTTTAGTGAGTATCTGCTGTAACCTGAAAGATCCTAACACATACCCCACTTGACTTTGAGGTTCACAAGAGCATGAGGTATATCTTGTCTTTGAACTTTAGTGCCTAGCACATACATCATGTGGCGAATTGTGAAATAAAAGAATGGATCAAGGATTCTTGTTAATCTGTGGTCCTGCTTCTACTTGCTCTCTCTGATTCCTGGCACAGCATGGTTGGAAGGGTTTATTACTGTCCCCAGGAAACAGGTTCCAATAATGTTTCCTTTCCCTGCTTTGATGATTGGGCCAATTACATGTTTATGTCACAAGAAGACTTAATATCCTTAAGATGACAATACTACTCAAGCAATTTACATTCAGTGCAATCCCTGTAAAATCCCATTGTGGTGTTTTTGCTTTTGTTTTTGCAGAAATAGAAACACCACCTCAATATTCCTATGGAATCTCAAGGGACTCCAAAAGACCAAAACAATATTTAAAAAGAAGAACGAAAGTGAAAGACTTATACCTCTTGATTTCAAAATTTACTACAAAGCCACAGTAATCAAAATGGTGTGGTAATGGCCTAAAGACAGACACAGACGACTGAAAAGAACTGAGAATCCAGAAATAAACCCATACATCTATGGCCAATTGGTTTCAGACAAGGGTGCCAAATCCATTATATGGTGAAAGTACAATCTCTTCAATAAATGGTTCTGGGAAAACTGGATTTCTACATGCAAAAGAATGAAATTGGACCCCTATATCACACAATATACAAAATTAACTAAAAGTGGATCAATGACCTAAATATAAGAGCTAAACCCATAAAACTCTTAATGAGTACACCTTAATGACCTTGGGTTAGGTAATAGATTATTAGATATGATACCAAAAGTATGAACAACAAAAGAAAGAAAACAGAGAAACTGGATTTCATCAAAATTAAAGACTTCTGTGTGTCAAAGAACATTATCAAGATGTTCAAAAGGCAGCCTACAGAATGGGAGGAAATATTTTCAAAGCCTATATCTGATAAGGGCTTAATATTCAGAATATATAAAGAACACCTAAAACTCAACAACAATAACAAAACAAATAACCCAATTTAAAAATGGTCAAAAGACTTGAGTAGGCATTTTCCTAGAGAAGACATATGAATGGCCAATATGCACATGAAAAGATACTCAGTATCACGATCATTGGGGAAATGCAAATCAAAACCACAGTGAGATACCATGTTACACTCATTAGCATGGATATAATCAAAACAGAGGAAAATAACAAGTGTTGGTGGAGATGTGGAAAAATTTGAGCTCTTTTACATTTCTGGGAGGGTGCATTTGTAAAATGGTATAGCCACTGTGGGAAACGGTTTGATGGTTCCTCAAAAAGCTAAATATAGAATTACTAAATGAGCCAGAAATTCCACTTCTAAGTATATCCCCAAGAGAATTGAAAACAGGGACTCAAATATTTGCCAGTGTTCATAGCCATATTATTCACAATAGCCAAAAGGTGGGGTGCAATGTAAGCTCAGAGCTCCCTGATTGCAGACTGAGTCAGCAGCCTGCTTTTGCAGATGCCTACAGTTAATCCCCTTCTGCTAAGGAGGGGGAGGGGCAAAGGGAGAGAGAGAGAGAAACTCTCAAGCAGACTCCACTCCAGGTGCAGAGCTCAACAATGGGGCTTGATTTTACAACCCTGAGATCATGACCTGAGCCGAAATCAAGAGTTGGTTGCTTAACTGACTGAGCCACGCAGGCACCCCAGGGACATCCAAATTTTTTATGCCTTTTACTGTCCTGAGAAGAAGAACCTGCCTGTACCTTCCACCTGGGGTGATCTCTTAATTTTATTTTAATTTTTAAATATTGTGGTAAAATACATATCATATAAAATTTACCATTTTAACCATTTTTTGTTGTATAATTCAGTGGCATTAAGTTCATTCACTATGTTGTCTAACTATCACCACTATCTACTTCCAAAACCTTTTCAGCATCCCAAATTGAAATTCGATACCCGTCAGACAAGAATTCATTATTCCCTCCTCTCATCCCCTAGTAACCAGTATTATACTTTCTATCTATGAATTTGACCTCTCTAGTTACTTCCTATAAGTGGAATCATACCATATTTGTCCTTTTGTGTCTGACTTATTTCATTCAGTGTAATGTCTTCAAGGTACATCCACGTTGTAGCATGGGTGAGGACTTTCTTCCTTTTTAAGGCTGAATAATATTCTGTTGTATGTGTGTATCACATTTTGTGTATCCATTTATCTATTGAGGGACACTTAGTTGTTTCCACCTTTTGGCTGTTGTGAATAAACCTGCTGTGAATATTGGAGGAGAAGCATCTATTTGAATACCTCCTTTCAATTCTTTGAGTATACACCTATGAGCTGCATTTCTGGACCACATTGTAAGTCTATGTTTAACTATTTGAGGAACTGCCAAACTGTTTTCCACAGCAGCTGCATCATTTTACATTCCCATCAGAAATACAAGAGGGTTCTGCTTTCTCCACATCTTTGTCAACAATAATTGTATTCTTTTTTTTTTTAATAATCGACATTGTAATGGGTTTGAAGTGGTGTTTCATTGTGGTTTTGAATTGCATTTTTCTAATGAATATGATGTTGAACAGCTTTTATGTACTTATCATCCGTTTGTATATCTTCTTTGGAGGAATGCCTACTCATGGGTTTTGCCCATTTTTGAATTGAGTCTTTATTGTCATTGTTGAGTTGTAGGAGTTCTTTATATGTATTCTTATTAAACCTTTATCAGATGTATGATTTGCAAATGTTTTCTCCCATTTTGTGCATTTCTTTTCACTCTCTTGATGGTATTCTTTGATGCATAAAAGTTTTAAATTCTGATGAAGTCCAATTTATCTATTTTTTTCTTTGTTACCTATGCTTTTGGTGTCATATCCAAGAAATCAGTGCCAAATCCAATGTCACGAGGCTTTTCCTATATGTTTTCTCCTGTTTTATAGCTTGAGCTCTTGAATTTGGTCTTTGATACATTTTGTGTTAATTTTTTAATATAATGTAAGGTAAGTGTCCAACTCATTCTTTTCCATGTGGATATTCAGTTTTTCCAACACCATTTGTTAAAGAAACTATCTTTTCCCCATCGAATATCCTTGGCACCCTTGTCAAACATCATTTGACCATATATGTGAGGGTTTATTTCTGAGCTGTCTCTTCATTATGCCATATGTCTGTCTTTATGCAAGTACCATACCGCTTTATTACTATAGCTTTGTAAATGTTTTGATTCAGGAAGTATGAGGCTTCCAGCTTTGTTTTTCTTTCTTAAGATTGTTGTGGATACTCAAGGTCCTTTGAGATTCTATGTTTTTTCTATTTTCTAATATTTTTTCTATTTTAAAATGCTATTGGGATCTTATAGGGATTGAGTGAATCTATAGGTTGCTTTGAGTATCTAAACAATATAATGTCTTTTAATCTATGAACATGAGACATCTCTCTTATTTATGTTTCATTTTCTTCAGAATGTTTTGCAATTTTCAGTGTAAAGCCTTTCATCTCCTTTGCTAAACTTTTCCTGAGTATTTTATTCTTTTTCATGCTATTGTAAGTGTAATTGTTTTCTTAATTTCCTTTTTGGGTTGTTCGTTGCCCATGTATAGAAACACAACTGATTTTCGAGTGTTGATTTTGTTTCCTGCACCTTTGCTTAATTCATTTATTAGTTTTAACAGGGTTTTTTTTTTTTTTAAGATTGTATTTA
The DNA here is from genome assembly GCF_011800145.1 of Mirounga leonina. NCBI lineage: Eukaryota > Metazoa > Chordata > Mammalia > Carnivora > Phocidae > Mirounga > Mirounga leonina. The sequence goes on from NW_023270380.1 coordinate 911,212, forward strand.
TTTATCTGACAGAGAGAGACACAGCGAGAGAAGGAACACAAGCAGGGGGAGTGGGAGAGGGAGAAGAAGGCTCCCCACTGAGCAGGGAACCCGATGCGGGGCTTGATCCCAGGATCCTGGGATCATGACCTGAGCCGAGGCAGACACTTAACGACTGAGCCACCCAGGCACCCCATTAACAGGGTTTTTTGAGTGGAATCTTTAAAGGTTTTCTACCCATAAGAACATGTCATCTGTGAACAGAGATAATTTTACTTCTTTTCCATTTGATGCCTTTAGTTTATTTTTCTTGGCTAATTTCTCTGGCTAGAATATCTAGTATTATGTTGAATAGAAGTAGAGAAAGTAGACATCTTATTCTCATCTGAGAGGAAAAGCTTTTAGTCTTCCACCATTGAGTATGTTAGCTGTGCATTTTTTATCTATGGCTCTTGTCATATTGAAGATGTTTCCTTCTACTTACAGTTTATTGAATGTTTTTGTCATAAAAGGATGTTGAATTTATTCAGATTTTTTTCTGCATTGAGATAATCATGAAGTTTCCACCCTTCATTCTAGTAATGTGATATATTGGTTGATTTTTGTATGCTGAACCATCCTTATATTCCAAGAACAAATCCAACTTGGCCATGGGGTATTTCCTTTTAATATGCTGCTTAATTTGGTTTGCTAGTATTTTGTTGAGGATTTTGCATACTGTTCATAAAGGTTATTGGTCTATGGTTTTCTCTTGTGATGTCTTTATCTGGCTTTGCTATCAGGATATTGCTGGATTAATGGGGATCATTACAAACACCTTAAACTTACAACAACAAAACTTTAATAATGCCAACTTATTTTCAATAATGTACAATACCCTGCTTCTATACATCTGTCTTTCCCTTTTATATAGCTATAATCACAAATTATATCTTTTTGCATTTTTATGTCCATTAACATAGAATTATAACTATTGCTCAATATATTTGCTTATTAAATCATATAGGAAAAAGAGAGAATTTATAAACCATACCAAAATTACAATAACACTAGCTCTTACATTTGCTGGCCTTTTATATTTACCTCTGTAGTTACCTTTACCAATATTCTTTATTTTTTCTTATGGCTTCAAGTTATTCTCTAGTGTGATTATGAGCTAAATTGAGAGAGAGCCACTTCTCTCTTTTGCTTTTAATATTCACTTTGTCTTTTGTCAGTTTGCTTATGATGTGTCTATGTGTGGGTCTCTTGGTGTTTATCCTATTAGTGTTTGAGTTTCTTGGATCTGTACATTCATGTCTTTGATGAAATTTGGGAAGTTTTCAACAATTATTTCTTCAAATATTGTTTCTTCTTTCTCCCTCTTCTCCTCCTGGGAATCCCATAATGTGTATGTTGCTCTACTGGATAGTATCCCAAAGGCCTTTTAGGCTTTATTCTCTTTTCTTCATTATTTTTTCTTTATTCATTTTCTTCATTATTTTATTCTCCTCAGACTTGACAATTTCAATTGTCCTATTTTGAAATTTGCTGATTCTTTCTTCTGCCTGCTTAAATCTGCTTTTGAGCCCTCTGGTGAACTTTTCATTTCTGTTATTGTACTTTCTAGCTCTAGAATTTCAGTTTTTTAAAAATAATTTATACCTCTTTATTGGTATTGTCATTCTGTTCATACATTGTTTTCCTGATTTTCTTTCATTCTTTGTTCATATTTTCCTTTGGTGGTTTGATCATATTTTAGACAATTTAAAAAATCTTTGTCTAGTAAGTCTGATTTCTGGCCTTCCTCAGGGATAGTTTCAGTTAATTTTGTTACCTTGGCTGAGCCATACTTTCATGTTTCTTTGTATGCCTTAAGATTTTTCACTGAAAATTGTACACTTGACTATTATTATGTGGTAACTCTGGAAGCCAAATTCTTCCCTTTCCCAAGGATTTGCTGGCTTTTTTAGTTGTCGAAGGCTATAGTAGTGTGTTTGTTTAGTGACATTCCCAAAGTATTATTTCAAAGACTGTGTTCATGTTGATATGGTCACAAAAGTCTCTGTTCCTTAGCCTTTATTCAGCTGATGGTTTGACAGGGAATTCTTTAAAAGCCAGGAGCTCTCTGACTCTTTGCAAATTGGTTCTGTGCCTGGGTTCTCCCTTAACTTTTAGGCAGACCTGCACTGTGCCTAAGCATCAGTTCAAGGTGAAAGCTTAGTTTCTTCTCAGGTCTTTTCTGAGAATGCATCTTGCCTTAGGAATCCTCTTGTCTGTCTAGATTCCCTGGTTGCTTTTTTTTTTTTAAGATTTTATTTATTTTTTGACAGAGAGAAACAGCGAGAGAGGGAACACAAACAGGGGGAGTGGGAGAGGGAGAAGCAGGCTTCCCACTGAGCAGGGAGCCCATACGGGGCTCGATCCCAGGATCCTGGGATCATGACCTGAGCCGAAGGCAGACACTTAACAACTGAGCCACCCAGGCACCCCCTAGATTCCCTGGTTGCTTTTGAATGTCCTAATTTCCTAGAGGAACTCTGTACAGCTTTGCCTTAGGTTGTCTATTGCATGTTGGACTGTAATCTTTTTTCCAGGCATCTAAAGGTTGTTAATTCAGTTTCCAATGTTTTTGAGCTTTTTTGGTCTGAGTTCTGAGTTAGGTGAAACAGAGAGAAGCACTTTGCATCAGCCCTTCAGGAAGTCTCTAGTAGGTTAGAAGAGACATGTGGCTCAGATATATGTGATAGACACAAGAATTTGCAAATAAAGTGTGCTCTGCTCCTTCTAGAACCAGAGAAATTGGCCAATACTGGGAACTTAGGCTGTTGCCTCTTTAAGCTTTTTGTCACTAAGACCATTGCTGCTTTAAGACTGGGGCCACTTTAAGACTGTTGCCACTTTAAGACTGCTGTTACACAGGGAAGGGGTGGGGGAGGGCATACAAAATAGCTAGAAAAGCCTTGTAGAATTTTGAGGTGCCTTTTTCTTGATCCAGCTTTCACTTGGTTGTTGTAAACTTTTGACTGTTTTCCAGAGTTCTTACAAAATTTGTTCTGTCAGTTTCTGCTTGTTTTTTAATGTTTCTGTGGGAGAGATGAGAGCTTAGGGCTTCCTATTCTGTCATTTTTCTGACATCACTCTGCTATTTGTTTTTACATGCAGACTTTCCTTTTGTAGTAAAATGTGCCTTGGAAAGAACCTGTGGTGGTATGGATATATTGATTTCCAGTTTAAGAATATGCAATTTCTTCCTGATTTTACAGGTGGAGAAATCAGTGTCCCAGGAAGGGCTGACAGTGCTTTGGAGTGCTGTCTCATGGCCTCTGCAATGTCCATCCAGTGGTGACCCTCTTCCTACTCAAGAAGTCTCAGTGTTTCCATCCAGACAGCAACATGTGTGTCTTTATTTGTGGCACAGATAAGCATGTAAAATCAGTTCAGTTGAAAACATTTATTGAGTGCCTGCTGTATGTCGAGCATGTGGAAAGCACTGGGATATATCTGGGGATAAAAATAGAGGCTCCGTGCTAAAGGAACTTACTTCTAGTGAGAGAGATTGGTGGTAAGCCAACAATTTCAGAACAATGTGAAGTTGCCATGATGGGGTTATGTAGAGGGTCCCATGGGAGTGCAAAGTGAAACTTCCCGGAGCTGAGTCTTGGAAATAAAATTGGCTAGGAGTTAGCAAGACAAAGAAGGAGGGACTGCCAGATTGAAAGTTCATCACATAGCCTGAATTAATACCCAGGTCCCCTGAGTCCCAGTGCAGGGCTTTTCATGCTTACTCAGGTTTTAGAGTCTCATCTAAAGTAGGCCCATCTTCTTATTGAATCTGGTGGGGCTTTTTTTTTTCTAGTAAGGTTTGTTGAGAAATGAGGCATTTTGCTCTACTTGAATAATTTCATTTATTAAAAGTGATTTATAATCACTGGTCTAGACAACCACTTCCTCAGTGAGGATGTAATCTGATAGATTCTGTGTTCTAGTGTTTTCCTTTTTTTTAAGCTTTATTTATTTATTTTGGAGAGAGAGAGAGAGAACACGTGAAGGGTAGGGGCAGAGGGAGAGGGAGAGAGAGAATCTCATGCAGATTCCCTGCTGAGCCAGGAGCTTGACTCAGGGCTCAATCTCACAACCCTGAGATCATGACCTGAGCCAAAATCAAGAGTGGCTGCTTAACTGACTGAGCCACCCAGGCGCCCCACTATCCATTTTTCTAACCCATGTTCCAACACTGCTTGACAGCCTGTTTATTTAGTGGCCTCTAGAACTGAGGCCTTGCCTTTCTTTCTGATGTAGACGCATGGGAGTCCTTATCTAGGCTCAGTTCTAAGGAATTGGTCTCTACTGAAGAGTGGATCTAGATGACATTCCATGTGTCCCAGTCCCCCAGGAGTCAGATGAGTGGATTGGGGATGGGCCCTGCCAGCCTAGCTAAACCACTAGATCCACTTTCTCAGCATCTGGAATTGGGACATGTTCAATTCCAGGGACTTACTTGGTAGCTGTAGGGTCCAGGTACAGATAGAGCCAAGGCTCATGCTGAGGCATGTGAGAAAAAGCAATAAATAGGCTGAAAGGATAAGGAAGTATAAGCCCTGAGCATTCAGAGAAACCATGATACAGGGAAGATAAGGGACCAGACATACAGAAAGAGGCCAAGATGAGAGATGAGTGGAGGGGGAGAGAGAGAGAGAGAGAAGGGTTGTTGTTTATTCTCCTGTTTTCCTTGAGGCCCAGCTGTACTTCTTGGGTCAAGTTGGGCTCTGTTAGATTCCTCTATATCGTAAACATATCACATTAGCTTGTGTGGGCTTCTGATCCCTCAACAAAAACTGCTCCTGATTCCATCAGTTGCACATCAGTTTCTCCTTAGGCCTCTCAGCTGATGTTTTCCCTCAGAGTGCAGGAGGTTCTGTCAGCCTTGGTGAATTCCCTTTCCTGGCTGTTGTGAAGGCATTTTACATTGGCCAGGGCTTGGAGGCAGTGACCCTGATTTTCCTGTGGCTCTGCAGTTGATGAGGGCTACTTATGGGCAGTTCCACATAAGCTGGGGATTAGCCATTGGATAGCTTTCTCCACAGAGATAGTCATTAATTGAAAGCATAGCCATGCTAATAGAATTGACACACAGCTATGTGATAGGGTAGGAAGTGTACCAGACTAGGAGCCATGGAGACAAGATGCCCAGTTCCAAATCTACCTTTAATTGGTTACAATTTGAGGCACCAATGGCTTTAAGCACAGTGTGGGGCTTTGATGCGCAGAGTGAAATAAAACAAGTATATGAAAGCTCTTTGAAAACATGTAGAGTGCATTATCCTTAGCTATGTGAAGAACTGTATTTGGCTAGTGGGAGTGGGAGAGGGCTAACTCCTTTCCCATTTGTCCTGTCAAAGACCCACTGGCAGGACAGCTGGAAGAGAATACAGAGATTGATGAAGCTGCGGATCTTAGTTCTGGCAGGGCTTCAACTCACCGTGGTGCTTTGAGGACCCAGAGGGGCTCTGCCTACCCAGTCTGTCAGAATCAGAAGCTCCTTGGGCAATGGTGGGAGGCCGGGGCTGAGAACTTGTTCTGGGGGTCCTGCCTCTGTTGGGGGCAGAACTCTGGGAGGCAGGCCTCCGTCAGCTCCAGGTAGGTGGTGAAGTCAGAGCTGAATGAAGAGGCGGCAAGAGCCAGAGTGCTGGGCTAAGCACAGAAACATGCTCATCCTCCCCTTTGCTGATCACACTGATGGGAATCAGGAGGAGAGACGATGTCTTCAGGACTAACGGCCCACAGCTGTTGGAGTGGCCATTGCCAGATAGTGAGTCGGTGTGGGTATGCCAGGGTTAATTTGCAGTGGGAAGGGGCCAAGGCAGGCTTCATCCTCTGCCTCCCTTTGTCCGCAGCAGAGCCCTGCCTCTTGGTGAGCAATGTAGCTGGGAGAGACAGCTGGATTTGATGAACAGCTGGTCCTACAGAGACAGAGCGCTTCAGGTTTTCCCAGCAAAGCCAAAGGCAAGCTTTTTAGTTTCAAGATTTAACCCCTGGCACCTGAAAATACAAGTAATGGGAAGTTACCTCATATGTTTGTGGTTGGAATTTGGCTCTTTCAAATGGCCAGGGTGTACCAAATAACAGAATTTGATCACTGAGAATGAATTCTGGACTCTTCTAGAGTCTGTTAGAGAATGGCCTGGCCCCTTGCACCTCTCCAGCACCATCTCTGACATCCCACTGACACGTTGGGGTCTTTCAGGCATATGCCTGCCCTGCATTTCCACTCTGTGCATGTTTTTTGTCTTTGCACAGATCACTAGCCCCTTGCCCAGACAACTCCTATCTGTCCTTCAAAACTCAGGTCAGGGACGCCTGGGTGGCTCAGTCAGTTAAGCGTCTGCCTTCAGCTTGGGTCATGGTCCTGGAGTCCCGGGATCAAGTCCATGTTGGGCTTCCTGCTCAGTAGGGAATCTGCTTCTCCCTCTGCCCTTTACACTGCTTGTGCGCTCTCTCTCTCTCAAATAAAATCTTTAAAAAAACCCACCTCAGGTCAGGAGTCATATTTCCTGGAAACCTTGTAAGTGCTTTCCTCCCCCATCTGGTAAAGTGCACTGGGTTGATTTCCATCGCAGAAAGCCCTATGCACAGCGTGCTCAAAGGCCAGCCATGTACTCCCCTGCCCCAGGGCAAGTCCCCTCTTCTTGGGGACTGTAATCAACTACCTTTTTGATCAAAGTTATCTCCTGATCTGCTGGACTTGCACATTTTGAAACATATGGGTATTGCCTTCTGGATGTAATCAGCACCTAGGTTGAGAAACAACATTAGCAACATTTCCAGAATCATCTAGCAAACATTTATTAAGTGCCTTCAATTCACTCGTACATTCACATATTTACCAAATATTTACCAATTATCTACTGTGTGCTGGATAGTATGCTGGGAGTCATTGAAGTACAGAGATGAGCAAAACAGAGCTTCTGGCTTCACCAAGCATGTCTTTTAGCGGAAAAGACAGTTGTTAGTCAAATAACCACACAAATGAATATACGACAGCAAAGGATGATAAGTGCAAGAGAGGAGAATCGAAATAGCTAACATTTATTGAGCTCTGCTCTGTGCAGATCACTTCCATGCATTATGTCCTTTAGCCCTCCCAAAGGGCCATTTAGGTGGGTACTATTGGTATTGACAGGCTAGACATGAGGAAACAAAAAATGAGGCCTTGCCCAAAGCTGTGTGGCTAGAGAGAGGTAGAGCTGGAATGAACCCCCGAACAGCTGAGGAGTGTCTTCACCTGTACCCTTCCCCATGCTGCAGAGCTGCCAGACCCTTCCCCAGCCACCAGCTCTAAGGATGTAACAGACTCCACGGATAGCCACACCAAAGCCTCGCTATCCTGTTTGCCCTCTTCTTACACTCAACCCTTGTAAGTTACCAAATTGGATTAGGTGCCCAAGTTACCAAATTGGATTAGGTGCCCAAACAAAATAGTGAGGACCTAACAAACAAGCTTCTATCAGTGGGAGCTATGTGTTAGGAACTATGGAGACCAGATGTGTGTAAGACATGACCTGCACTCAGAGAATAATGCTTACAACCAAGTAAGAGCTTTGGGCAGCAAGAAAAGAGCCATCATAATAGTGGAGGGGCCTGATGCACTGCCACAAGGATGATAGCTGCAATAAAGGTGCGTCCATTTCAGAAGATGGAGGAATCACTGGAAAGGCCTAGCTAGTCAAGAAAGCATCAGGAAGGGGCAAAGCTTGACTTAGGTCTCAACGAAGGGGTAGGATTCAGGTAGGCGAAGCTGGGAGGGGCATTCCTCAAGTCACCACCTGATTTTTGGTCCATGCTGTGAAGGTGGGTGCCTGCCAGCTCATCCATTGCCTTGTACCAAAGGAGGAATGCAGGATTCTGTTTTAGCAGATGCTGGCTCTCTTCAAGGCTTTTAGGTGGCTCTACTGTATATAGCAAGGACCTTCCAAGCTGGGAATTCATGCAACGTTTCCGGTTGGAAGGGAAATTTTTTTCTTACTCAATCTGATGTTGACATCTGACATCTTGCAGAAGTCAGCCCAAAGCTTGAGGCTTCTGGCTGTGTGAGGCTTCCTCAGACCAGGCCGAGTACATACTGATAGAGCTACCTTGGAGAGCTTGGGAACCTTGGGTCTCAGGAGCGGCTCTCTCGCGAAAAGCAGGGTGACCTTGGCCAAAGTGTTAAAGCTGCATTTCTTAATTGAGGGTTTGGACAAAGCTAGCACTTTACATTTTCTGAAGAAACATCAACTTCGACAGAGTGTCTCAAACAGGACAGATAAAGACCACATAATTGGAAATCCCCAAAATACCCCAGGCAAAATCGGACCTGCCCAGTGAGGCTGTTACAGGATTATATGCTGCTTTTCTCCCTGTCGGGTAGAGCTGCTTCTTGGGGGTGAGAGTGGAAATGTACTTCTTTAGGACAGAGGCAGTTGGTGCCCTCAAAGGAGGCAGGGCTTTCTTTGTGTTGAATCCTTGTTTTGCCACTTACTAGCTGTCTTACCTGTATAAGTGACTTAGCCTATATGAGCTGGTTTCTGCATTGGTCCAGTAGGGATACAATGTGAGTCTTATAGTCTGATAGTGTGATAGTGTTAGATATAGAGTTCATATACATCTAGACAGTGCTGGGACTCCACTTTTACTCATCTACATGGGATATATCCTTTTCCCATAATTGGACCGCACATTTATCATAGGGAGTTGAACAACTAAACCAGCATACTCTGGGCAGTAGCTGGCAAAACTGTCATGGTGGCACTGGGATGAGATGTTCTTTTTTGTATCTTCTTCCTCCTTTTAAACATTTTTTTCTCCTCTGGGACTCCACACAAGGCCAGACTTAAACAGGCACAACTATGGAACCAAAGACACATCTTCCAAATTATTGCTGTGCACAGACCCAGGTGACCTCAAATACCCTCATCCTTGGCTGGCCTCAATTTCATAAACACACACTGCACAAGACCATGTATCCCCTAGGACTTCTGTGAGAACTGTGCTACATAGCTTCCCCAGGAGCATAAATGCTGAGGAAACAAGAAATTTCCATACCAATGAGAGAGAACCAGCCATTGATTTCAGGCCAGCTGGGACCCCTGATTGTGGCTTGGCAGAGATTAAACTCCTTCTTTAATTTTTGATGTCGTTTCTTTCTTCCTTGCCTTGACCCCAACAGTTTCTCAGAAGTTTTAAGAGGAAAAAATCCCTGCCATGTAGCAATGACTTGAGGTCATATAATAACTGATTATAGTTTACATAAATTTTAGTTATTTCCATTAAATATGTGGAAAAAATAACAGAAAAAGATGCCATAAAAATGAATAATTGTTCTTGCACATAGACTCAGCCCAAAAGAGGAACAAATTTGCTATTTATATATGTATAGAAAGCCCTGTTCCCAGTCTTGATAGATACTCCACAAACCAATTTATATTGGCTTTGCTTGGGGCAAGGAAGTACATTTGGGGTTCCTTCTAACTCTATATCTGCGACAGAAACAAATACCTGCCCTTTAGAGTACTAGATTAGAATGTTGTGTTTGTCTCTTTTTGGGGAAAAAATTAGGATTCAGGGAAAATATCGTCTTTGGTCCCCAGACTTTAGGATAGATTTTGCTAGCTGTCAACATATATTGTCCTTTATTGTAAATGCTGGTGTCACCTTGTCCCCAGCCTTGGGGTGGGGATGATGTTCATAATGGGGGAGAGAGAAGGATGTGTTGTATGTTAATCCATGAACATATTGTGCTAATTCTGGCAATGAAGGTCAATGGAGCTAAAGGTACTCCAGAGACCATTTATCTTGCTTACCAGATGGAGTCAAATATGCCAGCCTATGAGGGCATGGTGATGGTTTAACCAGGAATCATATCTTTGTATTTAGCTTTTAAAAAAATTAATCAAGAGAAAACTGTCTACCACAGTTTTTTTTAAAAATGTATTTGGATACATTTACACATAACTTCTCAGTTACGTGATTAGCACCTACGCTGGCTCACCTCACAATCAACAGTGTCATTTTTTCCCCGTTTCTTTAAAAAGTGTTATTGTTAAATATTAAGTAGAGTTTCCACCGTTGGTTAGGATGTAGAAAGCTGTAAGAGCATGCTGCTCTTACCTTGATGAGAAGAATCCAGATAATCTACAACGATATAACTTTTTGAAGGCCTCATAAAGTTGAAGTCATTGAATTCCGACTGCAGGTCAACTGAGGGTGCGGCTGTACAACCTCTTGCTAATACCCCAGAGAGATCAAAATGTGGGAGCAGCAGTCACACAAAAAGCTCTTTGAAGAGATGAAGGTCCTCAAGGTTAAGGGCCTTGAGATGGGGAGATTTATTCTGGATTATCCAGGTGGGCCTAATGTAAACACATGAGTCCTTAACAGTGGAGAACTTTTCTGGCTGCAGAGAACTGGAAAAATGCCAGCACGAGAGACTCTGCCCACCATTGCTGGCTTTGAAAATGGAAGAGGGGGATCAAAACCCCAAGAATGTAAGACCCCCCTGTAACAGGATCAAAGTAATTGGATGAAAACAGTAAACAAAAGAAGTCAGAGGTGGTTATATTAGTATCAGACAAAGTCAATTTCCAAACCAGGGATAAGGAAGGACTTCCTGTAATGATAAAGGGTGGAGTAGATTAAGAAGATGTAACAGTCCTAAATGTGTATGTATCTAAAAACACAGTTCCAAAATACATAAAGCAAAAAATGATAAAACTGAAAGGAGAAACAGACATAATCACAATTATAATTGGAAATGTCAACATTCCTCTTTCAGTGATTGGCAGAACAAGCAGACCAAACAAAATCAGTAAGGATATAGAAACTAGAACAACACAATTGTGGGATCTGGTCCTGCCTTCTGGTATCCCTACCTATGTGTAGTCATATCATACCAGTGTTGATCTGAGAGCCCTATATCATATAGCAGAGGTGATGGTATGTTACTTTTAGGTTTAGGTTATTAAAGACTGTGGTTTCTATCCTGCATGCTCATGTTCTCTCTCTTGGATTGCTCACTGTGGGGGAAGCCATCATGTGAACTGCCCTATGGAGAGGCCTGGAACTAAGGAACTAAGGCCTCCTGCCAATAGTCATGTGACAGAGCTTGGAAATGGATCCTTGAGCTCCAGTCAAGTCTTCAGAGACTGCAGCTCTGGGCAATAGCTTGAGAGACAATGCCATAAGAGACACTGAACCACCTAGCTAAGCCACTTCCAGATTCCTTCAGAAACTTTGTGAAATAATAAATGTTTATTGTTTGGGGGTAATTTGTCATGCAGCAATAGATAATACAAAGACCAAAGATTTGACCTAATTGACATTTGTAGAATACTCTACCTAACAAGAGCACAGTACATATTCTTTTCAATTGCCCAAAGAAATTTCATTAAGGTAGATTATATTCTGGGCCATAAAACAAATCTTGTCATATTTCTAATAATTTTCTTATATTTTAATTCTCATCATTTCTTTTTCCTTTTCTTTTTTTTTAAGACCTTTCATCTGGGATCACTTTCCTGGTGCTTGAAATATATCCTTCAGAATTTGTTTCTGAAGCAAGGATGTGTTTGTGGCTAACTTCAGTTTTTGTTTTTAAGAAATTACTTTTTTTCTTCTTTCCATCTGTGAAAGTTATTTTGACTGATAGAACTTTGGGTTGGTGATTTTTTTCTGTCAGCACATTGAGGACATGATTCTGCTGTCTTAATTGTTGCTACTGAGAAGTGAAATACCAATCTAAGTGTCATTTCTTTATAGGTAATCGGTCTTTCCTCTCTAGTTGCTTTTAATTTCTTTTTGCCTATGTCAGGAGTCAACAAACTAGCCCACGTACCAAATCTAACCCACCAATGGTTTTAGTAAATATAATTTTATTAGAATACAGCCTTGATCATTTATTCACATATTGTAACTCTTTTCACCCTGCAACAGCGGAGTTGAGTAGTGGTAACACCAAGAGGATGGCCTGCAAAAGCTAAGTTTAGAATATTTTTATCTACTATCACTTTAAATACTGCCTCTGACTCTATTTCTGTTTCTTCTTTTGAAATCCCAATTAGACATTTGTTAGACCTTACTATTTTTTCTTTTATCTTTCAAATTTTCTTTTTCTTGTTCTTTATACCTCATTCTACATATTTTTTCACATTTTTCATTCTATAATTCTCTTTTCATGTGTCTCATCTGCTGTTAAACCCAATATAGATCTTTAAATTTAAATTATTATATTTTTAAATTTTCAAGCCTCAGTCATATAAAATTTTTATTCTTTAAAGTTTTTACATATATGCTTTTATATATGTCTAATAATTACAATTTTAGAATTCTTTGTGGATCTGATTCTGTTGTTTGTTTTTTGTTCTGGCTCTAACTCATGGATTTCCTTGGTATTAAATGATATTTTTATTTGTGAGCTCATGATTGTTGGGAATTTATCTGTAGAAATTCTTTGAGTTCTCCACTGAAAGTGGTTTTCTCCAGGAAAGGTTTGTACATGTCAGTTGCCTGGGGCACTATTAACTCAGAACCTGTTTTTTTGAGATATAATTGCCATATAACATTGTATTAATTATTATTACATTATTACTTCTTGACATTAACATTATATTACTTGAATTAGGTATACAACATAATAATTTGGTATTTGTATATATTGCAAAATGATCACAACAGTAAGTCTAGTTTTATTTTATTTTATTTTACTTTATTTAAGTCTAGTTTAGTTAACATCCATCACCACACACAGTTATGTATTTTTTTTCTTATGATGAGAACTTTTAAGATCTATTCTCTTAGCAACTTTCAAATATACAATACAGTATTATTAACTATAGTAACCATGCTGTACATCACATGCCCAGGGTTTATTTTATAACTGGAAGTTTGTACCTTTTGACACCCGTTACCCATTTCATCCACACCCCACCCCACACCTCTGGCAACCACCAGTCTGTTCTCTGAATCTGTGAGTTTGGTAGTGTTTTGTTTCAGCTTTGGTTTTTGTGGGTTTTTTAGATTCAGTATGTAAGAGAGATCATATGGTATTTGTCTTTCTCTGTCTAACTTCTTTAACTTATTATAATGCCTTCAAGGTCAATTCATATTTTGCAAATGGCAAGCTTTCCTTCTTTTTATGGATGAATAATATCCCATTGTGTGTAATAATATCCCATTGTGTGGTGTGGCATACACCACATCTTTTTTTATTCATTCATCCACTGATGGACATTTAGTTTAGGTTGTTTGCATATTTTGGCTATTATAAATCATGCTGCAATGAATATAGGAGTTCATATATCTTTTCAAGAGAGTGTTTTCATTTCCTTCAGATAAATACACAGAAAAGGATTGCTGAATCTTACAGTAGTTCTATTTTTAATTTTAATTTTTTTTTGAGGAACCTCCATAACTGTTTTCCATAGTGGCTGCACTAATTTAAATTCCCACCAACAGTGCACGAGGGTTCCCTTCTACATCCTGAACAACACTTGTTTATTGCCTTTTTGATAATAGCCATTCAAATATAGTGATCCAAAGGGGCACCTGCACTCCAATGTTTATAGCAGCAATGTCCACAATAGCCAAACTATGGAAAGAGCCCAGATATCCATTGACAGATGAATGGATAAAGATGTGGTATATACACACACAATGGAATATTACTCAGCCATCAAAAAAAAAAAAAGAAATCTTGCCATTTGCAATGACATGGATGGAACTAGAGGGTATTATGCTAAGCAAAATAAGTCAATCAGAGAAAGACAATTACATGATTTCACTCATATGTGGACTTTAACAAACAAAACAGAGGAGCATAGGGGAAGGGAGGGAAAAATAAAGCAAGATGAAATCAGAGAGGGAGACAAACCATAAGAGACTGTTAATCATAGGAAACAAACTGAGGGTTACTGGAGGGGAGGGGGGTGGGGGGATGGGATAACTGGGTGATGGACATTAAGGAGGGCACGTGATGTAATGAGCACTGGATGTTATATACAATTGATGAATCACTGAACTCTACCTCTGAAACTAATAATATACTATATGTTAATGAATTTAAATTAAAAAATTAAATGTCTGAGGTGATCTCATTGTAGTTTTGATTTGCATTTCCTTGATGATCCGTGATTTTGAGTACCTTTTCATGTACCGGTTGGCCCTCTGTGTGTCTTCTTTGGAAAAATGTCTATTTATATCCTCTGCCCATTTATTAATTGGGTTTTTTGGTTTGTTGTTGTTTTACTATTGAGTTGTATGAGCTCCTTATATTTTGGATATTAAGCCCTTAAAAGATATATGGCTTTCAAATATTTCCTCTCATTCTGTATGTTGCCATTTCATTTTGTTGGTTGTTTCTTTTGCTGTGTAGAAAAGTTTTAGTTTGAAATAGCCCCACTTGTTTATTTTTGCTTTTGTTTCTTGTGCTTTTGGTGTCATATCAAAAAATCTTTGCTAAAACCAATATCAAGGAGCTTTTTGCCTATGTTTTCTTCTAGGAGTTTTATGGTTTTAGGTCTTACATTCAAGTCTTTAATCCATTTTGGGTTGATTTTTGTCTATGGTGTAAGATAGTGTTTTAGTTTCATTCTTCAGCATGTGGCTGTCCAGTTTCCCCAGGACCATTGACTAGAGAGACCTTGATTTCTTCCCCGTATATTCTTGGCACCTTTGTTGTAAATGAATTGGCTGTATATGCATGGGCTTATTTCTGGGTTCTCTATCCTGTTTCATTGGTCTATTTGTGTGTTTTAAATGTAAATACCATATTATTTTGATTACTCTAGCTTTGTAATAGTTTAAAATCAGGGAGCATAATGCCTCTAGCTTTGTTCTTGTTTCTCAAGATTGCTTTGGCTATTCAGGGTCTTTTGTGGTTCCATACAAATTTAGCATTATTTGTTCTAGTTCTGTGATAAATACCATTGGAATTTTAATAGGGATTGCACTGAATCTATAGATTGCTCTGAGTCGTATGGACATTTTAATAATATTAATTCTTCCAATCCATGAGCATGGAATATCTTTCTATTTATTTGTTTTTTCTTCACTTTCTTTACTAATACCTGATAGTTTTCAGTGTGGGGGTCTTTCGCCTTCTTGGTTAAATTTATCCCTGGGTATTTTTTTTTGGATGCAATTTTAAATGGAATTATTTTCTTAATTTCTCTTTCTGATAATTTGTTATTAGTGCATAGAAATGAAACAGATTTTGTGTATTGATTTTTTTGTCCTGTAACTTTGCTGAATTTGTTGATGAGGTCTAACAGCTTTTTCATGAAGTTGCTATATAAAATCATGTCATCTGCCAATAGAGACAACTTTACCTCTTTCTTCCTGATTTGGTCCCCTCCCTCTCCCTTCATTCCTTCCTTCCTCCCTCCCTTCCTCCCTCCCTCCCCCTTCCCTTCTCTTTTCTTTTCTTTTACCTAATCATTCTGGCTAGGATTTCTTTCTTTCTTTTTTTTTAAATTTGATTTTATTTTGTTATGTTAGTCACCATACAGTACATCATTAGTTTTTGGTGTAGTGATCCACGATTCATTGTTTTCATATAACACCCAGTGCTCCATGCAGTACGTGCCCTCCTTAATACCCATCCCCGGCTAACCACCCCCCCCACACACCATTTCTCACCCTGTGCTAAATAAAAGTGATGAGAGTGGGCATCATTGTTTTGTTCCTGATCTTAGAAGTGAGTGTAATGTTGGCTGTTGTTTTGTTGAGAGTTTTTTTTTTTAACCATAAATGGGTGTTGAATTTTGTCAAATGCTTTATCTATCTGTTCATATGATCATATGATTTTATCCTTTCTTTTGTTAATGTGATGTATCATATTAATCGATTTGTGAATGTTGAACCATTCTTGTGAACCTGGAATAAATTCCACTTGATCATAGTGTATGTCCTTTCAGTGTATTGTTGAATTTACTTTGCTAATACTTTGTTGAAGTTTTTGCATCTGTGTTTATCAAGCATATTATCCTGTAATTTCCTTTTTTTGTGGCATTCTTGTCTGGTTTTGGTATCATGTTAACTGTGGCCTCATATAAGACTTTGGGGGTATTCCTTTGTGTTTTATTTTTTTTTGGAAGAGTTTGAGAAGGATTGATATTAATTCTTTAAATGTTTGGTAGAGTTCATGAGGGAAACCATCTAATCCTGGACCTTTTTTGTTGGGAGGTTTTTGATTACTGATTCAGTCTCCTTATAAGTAATTGGCCTGTTGAGATTCTTCATGATTCAGTCTTGGTAGGTTGTATGTTCCAGAAGCCTATCCACTTCTGTTAGGTTGTCCAATTTGTGGGTGTATAATTTTTCATAATAGTGTTGTATTTCTGTGGCATCAGTTGTTAACATCTCCTCTTTCATTTTTGATTTTATTTGAGTCCTCTCTCTTTTTTTCTCTTGGTGAGTCAAGCTAAGTTTGTCAATTTTTTTCAAATCCCCTGAATATATATTTATTACCTCCATTTATTAGTATGAAATAAAAATGTGAATTTGTGATTTTTCAGGCTTTTTAAATCAACTTAAGTCATAATTTACACATCACAGAATTTGCCTGTTGTAAGTGTACAATTATTTTTAGCAAATTTATAGAGCTGTGCAACAACCACCACAATCCAATTTTTAAACATTTCCATCACCCCAAGAAGTTTCCTGATACCCATTTTCAGCCATTCCCATTCCTAGTTTCAGCCCCAGGCAACAACTGATTTATTTTTTGTCTCTAGAGACTTTTTTTTTTAATTAATTAATTAATTAATTTTCTTATGTTCAGTTAGCCAGCATATAGTACATCGTAAGTTTTTGATGTAGTGTTCAACAGTTCATTAGTTGCATATAACACCCAGTGCTCATCACGTGCCCTCCTTAATACCCATCACCCAGTTACCCCAGCTCCCAGCCCCTTCCCCTCTGTAAACTTCAGTTTGTTTCCTGGAGTCCAGAGTCTCTCATGGTTGGTCTCCCTCTCTGATTTATTCCTGTTCAGTTTTCCCTCCCTTCCCCTGTGGCCCTCCACAATATTCCTTTTGTTCCACATAGGAATGAAACCAAAAGATCAATGGAAACTAGGAGCTGGTTTTTTTGAAAAGATAAACATTAATCGTTTCTATTGTCTTTTTAAGTCTTTATTTTATTTATTTCTACTTGGATCTTTGTTATTTCCTTCCCTCTACTAAGGCTGGGCTTATTTTCCTAGTTTCTTGAGGTGTAAAGTTAGGTTCTTTATTTGAGATTGTTCTTGGTGTAGGCATTTATTTCTATAAAAATTGCCCCTCCCTTTTTTAGAGGAAGGGGGAGGAGGGGCAGAGAGAGAGGGTGAGAGAGAATCATAAGCAGGCTCCACCCTCAGCACGAAGCCTGGCATGGGGCTTGATCTCACAACCCTGAGATCATGACCTGAGCCAAAATGAAAAGTTGGATGCTTAACTGATTGAGCCACCCAGGTGCCCTGAACTTCCCCCTTAAAACTGCTTTTGCTGCATCCCATACGTTTTTTTTTTAATTGAAATATAGTTGATTATAGTTGATACACAATGTTACATTAGTTTCAGGTGTACAACATAGTGATTCAAAAACTCTATATTATGCTATGTTCACCACAAGTGTATCTACTGTCCATTACTATCCAAGCTATTACAATACCATTGACTATATTCCCTATGCTGTACCTTTTATTTGCATGACTTATTCATTCCATAACTGGAAGCTTATATCTCCCACTCCCCTTCACCCATTTTGCCCATTCCCCTACCCTCTGGCAACCATCAGTTTATTCTCTTTATTTATGGGTCTGTTTCTGCTTTTTGTTTATTTGCTTATTTTGGTTTTGTAGATTCCACATATAAGTGAAATCATATGGTATTTGTCTTTCTCTGACTTATTTCCCTTAGCATAATACCCTTTAGGTCCATCCATGTTGTTGTAGATGACACTATCTTATCCTTTTGATGGCTGAGTAATACTCCATTGTATATACATACCACATCTTCTTTTTCCATTCATCTGTTGATGGACACTTGGGTTGCTTCCATGTCTTGGCTATTGTAAAGAATGCTGCAATAAACATAAGGGTGGGGCATCTGGGTGGCTCATTCATTAAGTGTCTGCCTTCGGCTCAGGTCATGATCCCAGGGTCCTGGGATCAAGCCCCGCATCGGGCTCCCTGCTCCACAGGAATCCTGCTTCTCCCTCCCCACTCCCCCTGCTTGTGTTCCTGCTCTTGCCATCTCTCTCTCTGTCAGATAAATAAATAAAATATTAAAAAAAATAAACATAAGGGTGCATATGTCTTTTTGAGTTAGTTTTTGTTTTCTTTGGGTAAATACCCCAGTAGTGGATTAGTAATTCCATCTACAGTACCATCATATGGTATTTCTATTTTAATGTTTTTGAGGAAACTCCATGCTGTTTTCTGTAGTGAGTGCACCAATTTACACTCCTACCAGAAGTGTACAAGGGTTCTTTTTCCATATCCTCACAAACATTTGTTATTTCTTGTCTTCTTGATTCTAGCCATTCTGATAGGTGGAGAGTGATAGCTCATGGTGGTTTTAATTTGCATTTTCCTGATGATGAGTGATGTTGAGCATCTTATGTCCATTTGCCATCTGTATGTCTTCTTTGGAAAAATGTCTATTCAGAGTCTGTGCCCATTTTTAATCAGATTATTTGTGTTTTTTTGGTGTTAAGTTGTATAAGTTCTTTATATATTTTGGATATTAACCCCTTATTGGTATATCATTTGCAAATATCTCCACCCATTCAGTAGGTTGCCTTTTTGTTTTGTTGATGGTTTCCTTCACTGTGTAAAAGCTTTTTATTTTGGTATTGTCCCAATAGTTTAATTTTGCTTTTGTTTCCTTTGACAGAGGAAACATATCTAGAAAAATATGTCAAATTACAAATCTAGTAATGTCAAAGAAATTACTGTCTATGTTTTCTTCTAGGAGTTTTATGGCTTCAGGTCTCACATTTAGGTGTTTAATCCATTTGAGTTTATTTTTGTGTATGGTATAAGAAAGTGGTCTAGTTTCTTTTTTCTTT
>NW_023270380.1:930265-930416 GCF_011800145.1 Mirounga leonina
CTTTCTTTCTTTCTTTCTTTCTTTCTTTCTTTCTTTCTTTCTTTCTTCCTTCCTTCCTTCCTTCCTTCCTTCCTTCCTTCCTTCCTTCCTTCCTTCCTTCCTTCCTTTCTTTCTTTCTTTCTTTCTTTCTTTCTTTCTTTCTTTCTTTCTT
>NW_023270380.1:930426-961863 GCF_011800145.1 Mirounga leonina
TTTCTTTCTTTCTTTCTTTCTTTCTTTCTTTCTTTCTTTCTTTCTTTTGCCTGTAACTGTCCAGTTTTCTTAGCACCATTTATTGAAGAGATACATTTTCCCCATTGTATATTCTTGCCTGCTTTGTCATAGATTAATTGACCATAAATGCATAGGTTTATTTCTGGGCTCTCTATTCTGTTCCATTGATCTGTGTGTCTGTTTTTGTGGTAGTACTATAGTGTTTTGATTATTATAGCTTTGTGGTATATCTTGAAATCTGGAATTATGATACATCCAGTTTAGTTCTTCTTTCTTAAGATTGCTTTGGCTGTTTGGGGTCTTTTGTGGTTCCATACAAACTTTAGGATTATTTGTTCTAGTTGTGTGAAAATGCTATTGGCATTTTGATAAGGGTTGCAATGAATCTGTAGATTGCTTTGAGTAGTATGGACATTTTAACAGTATTGTTTTTTCCAATCCATGAGCATGGAATGACTTTTCATTTGTTTGTGTTGTTTTCAATTTCTTTTATCAGTGTTCTATAGTTTTCAGAGTACAGGGCTTTCACCTCCCTGGTTAAGTTTATTCCTAGGTATCTTATTCTTTTTGGTACACTTGTGAATGGAATTGTTTTCTGAATTTCTCTTTTTTCTACTTCATTATTAGTGTATAGAAATGCAATTGATTTCTGTATATTAATTTTGTATCCTGCAACTTCACTGAATTCATTGACCAGTTCTAATAGTTTTTTGGTAGAGTCTTTAGGGTTTTCTGTATAGAGTATCATGTCATCTGCAAATAGTGAAAGTTTAACTTCTTCCTTACCAATTTGGATGTTCTTTCTTTCTTTCTTTTTTTCTTTCTTTCTTTCTTTCTTTCTTTCTTTCTTTCTTTCTTTCTTTCTTTCTTTCTTTCTTTCTTTTTCTTCCTTTCATCTGATTGCTGCAGCTAGTACTTTCAGTACTATGTTGAATAAAAGTGGTGAGAGTGGACATCCTTGTCTTGTTCCTGATCTTAGAGGAAAAGCTTTCAGTTTTTTTTTTTTTTACCATTGAGTATGGTATTAGCTGTGGGTTTTTTATATGTGGCCTTTATTGTGTTGAGGTATATTCCCTCTAAACCCACTTCACTGAAAGTTTTTTTTAAAATATTTTATTTATTTATTTGACAGAGAAAGACACAGCGAAAGAGGGAACATAAGCAGGGGGAGTGGGAGAGGGAGAAGCAGGCTTCCTGTGGAGCAGGGAGCCTGATGCGGGGCTTGATCCCAGGACCCTGGGATCATGACCTGAGCCGAAGGCAGATGCTTAACTGACTGAGCCACCCAGGCAACCCCACTAAAAGTTTTTATCATGAATCGTTGTTGGATTTTGTCAAATGCTTTTTCTGCATCTACTGAGATAATATTTTTATCCTTTGTTTTGTTAATGTGGTGTAATTCCTTGATTGATTGGTGAATATTGAAGCATCCAGAATAAATCCTTCTTGATCAGGTGAATGATCCTTTTAATGTATTGTTGAATGTGGTTTGCTAATATTTTGTTGAGGATATTTGCATCTGTGTTCATCGAGGATTCTGGCCTATAGTTTTCTTCTTTTTTGGTGTCTTTGGTTTTGGTATCAGGGTAAGGCTGGCCTCATAGAGTGTATTTGGAAGCTTTCCTTTCTCTTCTATAGGTATTAACTCTTTAAATGTTTGGTAGAATTCACCTGTGAATCCATCTGGTCCTGGACTTTCATCTAATAAGTTTTAGTTGTTATGTTTCCATTTTCATTTGTCTCAGGATATTTTTTTGACCTCTCTTTTAAGGTTTTCTTTGATCCATTGTTTATTTAGTAGCATGTTGTCTAATCTCCACATATTTACACATTTTCCAGTTTTTTTTTCTTTTAGTTGATTTCTGGTTTCATACCATTGTAATTTGAAAAGAGACTTAATATGATTTAAATCTTCTTAAATTTATTAAGACACATTTTGTGGCATAACATATGATCTGTCGTAAGAATGTTCCATGTGTGCTTGAGAAAAATGTGTATTCTGTTGATCTTGGATTGAATGTTCTGTATATGTCTGTTAAATCATATGTTAAGTCAAATGTGTTAAGGCCTATGTTTTCTTATTGATTTTCTGTCAGCTTTATCCCTTGTTGAAAATGAAGTATTAAAGTCCCCTACTATTATTGTATTACTATTTCTTTCTTTAGGTCTGTTAATATTTACTTTGTATACTGGTAGCATAAATATTTAGAAGTGTTATATCCTCTTGTTGGATTGATCCCAGGACCTGGTTTTTAAAAAGGTTTAGTTTGAGGTTTTCCAAACTATACAGGTGGTATGAATTTGGGTTGCATCTATGTGAGAAGTATCACGCGGGTATAAATCTTAGGGTAGCTTTTTCCCCTTGTCCATCAAGGGCCAATGTGAGTCAGCAGTTTTGCTTATAGTCAGCTATGGATGAGGACAGATGTACTTCTGATTCACGCTTGCATTGAGAGTATAGCTCTCTGGGATCCTAGCATAATGGGAGTGTCTCCTAGTAAATTCACCACCTTGGGTAGGCCCTGGTCTTTTTCTCTTGTGTCTTGTGGTCCTTTGAGGGCATAAAAACTGACACTAAAATTCAGTGATCTAGCAAATGCTTTCAAGGTGAAAGTTGGCTTTAATTTCTCACCTACCTCTTCAGTTCTCACTTTCTTGAAGTGATGTCCTTTAGTCATTCCTTAATGTCTCCCCAGATTTATTGTGTTTAAAAGTTGTCTTATGTATTATCCAGCACTGAATATACTTTACAATGTAAGATGAAAGTAATCTTGTAGGGTGGAAGTCAAGGTAGATAGTCTGCTATATTTTTTAAAACAAAAGATTTCTCTATCTAGACATTTGTGGATAAAGATAGTGTTTTTCAAAATGTGGTTCTTTGCTATCCTCATCAGGACTGGTTATTTAAAATACAGGGTGGTAAGTCTCAGACCTATTGAATCAAAGATTTTTGGGGGATGGAGCCCATGAATCTTCTAACAAATAACCTTGATGATTTTGATGTGCACTATTGTACTAGAAGCCCTCCATTGAATCTTCTGTAAAAATGGAATAATTCTCATATAACCTCATTGGGTGTTGTGAAGATTAACTAATTGAGGATTATAAAGGTATTTAAAGTGCTAAAAAGTACTGTTCTATGAGGACAGCACATGAAGTCATTAAACTACATTGGAAACCAATTAAAGCCCTTAAGTGGACTTGATTGAAGGAAATGGTCAATAAATTACAAGTAAGAGAAACTTAGCTTTAATTTATGCAGCAATGCTTTCCCCAGTGGAGTGTTGAACTTATATCAATCCATCACTGCTTGCCCAGTGACATAGCAAAATGTTTGTAATCTTTGAGGGGAGAAAAAGCAGCAGCTTTTGTTCAGACATTTATGGGTAGAAAAAAATATAGGCCCCTTCAAATCAGGGAAAAATCCTTCAATTTGTATTAATTAGTAAAAATAATTTATTATAATTTAAATTAATTTTAAATTAACTATTTTTTCTTCTATTGGTGTCTGATTAAATTTTGCATACTCCCCTTTTTTTCATATATTTTCCCAAGATATATATATCATACCAGGTTTCTAAATTGAAGGTGGTAGCCTTACGATCACTTCCAGGTATTCCCTGCCTGTCTAGGTAAATGATTTTGCCATACATAACATTTTCAGGAGTTCTGGGAGGCTGATGTCATTCTCTAATGCCTCAATCTCTCTAAATAATAGGTAGTCAATCTTGTGTAGAAAGATGAGGACAGGGTACTCTCTGATTTTTAAGAAAAAGTCAAGGTCCCCACTTCCAACCCAGCTTTCTCCCCCCCTAATGAGAAGTGTTGATATGGATCAAGGACAGGCATCTGGTAAATTGCTGGGGGCAGAAAGACTCCCTTTTGCTGCTCCAGATCCATTTTTTGCTTTGGACCCCTCTTTTATCTTCGCTCTCATGGGACACGGATGATAAGGTATACTCAGAATGTCTTCCAACTAGGGAAGAAATAGCTCTAATCCTCTATTTCTTTGTTGACATTTTGCTAGGAGTTGTTCTATCCATTACTGAATGTAATGTGTTAAAGTCTTCAACTATTATTGTTGAATTTTTTATTTTCCTTTCAATTCTGTCAGTTTTCCTTTATGTATTTTGGGCTCCCTTGTTAGGTGCATATAGGTTTATAATTGTTATGTTTTCCTGCTGGGTTATTCCTCTTATGGTTATAAAATGTAGTAATGTAGTTCTAGTAACAACTTTTGTCTTAGACTATTTTGTCTGTGTAGTCATTCCAGCTGTCTTTTGGGTATTCTTTATATGGTATATCTTTTTCCATTCGTTTAGTTTCAACTTACTGTGTCTTGAATCTAAAGTGTGTCTCTTGTACACAGCATATATAGTTGGACCGTAGTTTTATTTTTTTATTAAACCATGCTGCCAGTCATCCCTGTTTTTGATTGGCGTGTTTGGTCCATTTATATTTAATGTAATTATTGATGAGGTAGATTGACATCTGCCATTTTGTTATTTGTTTTTGGCATGTCTTATGTATTTTTTTGTTCTTCTATTTCTTCATTACTGCCTTCTTTTTAGTTAGAGATTTTCTTATATATTACTCCTATTTCCTTGTTTCTTTTACTATTTTTTTAAGTTATTTCTTAGTGGTGTCCCTGAGGATTACAATTAACATCTTAATTTAAAACAACGTGGTTCAGATTAAAACTAACTCAATTTCATAATATACAAAAACTGTTCCAATATAGGTCTGTGTCCCCCACTTCTCTGTACTGTTATTATAATACAAATTATATCCTTATACATTACTAGCCTATCAACACGGTTTCATAATTATTGCTTTATGCAGCTGCCTTTTAAATCAGATAGGAGAAGACTAACAAAATACATTCATATTGTCATATTTACCTGTGTAGTTATTATTATTGGTACTCTTTATTTTTTCATGTGAATTCAGGTTATTTTATAGTGTGTTTTCATTTCATCCTAAAGGATTCCCTTTAGTATTTCTTATAGGGCCAGTCTGCTAGTGATGAATTCTCTGTTTTTGTTTTTCTAGAAATACCTTAATTCCTTCTTTGTTTTTCAAAAGATAGTTTTTCTGGATGTGAAATTCTTGATTGTCTTTTTATTTCAGCACTTTGAATATGTCATCCTACTAGCTTCTAGCCCCCAAGTTTCCTGATGAGAATTCAGATGTTAATCTTACTGGCGAGCCCTTGTATGTGATGAGTTGTTTCTCTTGCTGCTTTTAAGATTCTCTCTTTATCTTGTCTTTTGACAGTTTGACTGTGGTGTGTCTCAGTGTGAATCTCTTTGATATATCCTACTTGGAGTTTATTGAGTTTTTTAGATATGCAGATTAATCGTTTTAATCAAATTTGAGTATTTGGCCATTTCTTCAAATGCTCTTTCTCTTCTTTTTCTCTCTTCTCTTGTGTGTATGCTAGTATGCCTGATGATGTCTCACAGGCTCTATTTATTTTTCTTCATTCTTTTACCTTTCTCTTCTGCACACTGGATGATCTCAGTTGGCCTGACTTCAAGTTCACTGATTCTTTATTCTGCCAATTCGACTCTTCTGTTGAACCTCTCTAGTGAATTTTCATTTCAACTTTTGTACTTTTCAACTCAAGAATTTGTTTGGTCCTTTAAAAAATAATTTCTTTCTATTTATAGAGAAACTCTATTTGGTGAGGCATCATTCTCACGATTTAAAAAAAAAATTTAGATGTGGTTTCCTTTTGTTTTTTGAACATATTTATAATATCTCATCTAAGATCTTTTTCTAGTAAGTCCAATATTTGGGCTTCCTCAGTGGCTGTTTATAGAGAATGCTTATTTTAACCATATATGGGCCACTCTCCTGTTTCTCTACATGTCTTGTAATTTTTTTCTTTGAAATTGGACATTAAATAGTATAATGTGGTAACTCTGGAAATAAGATTCCTCCTGTTCCTCAGGGTTTATTGTTTCTGTTTGTAGTTATTGCTGTTTATTTTGGAGACTTTCCTGGACTAAATCTATAAAATCTGTATTCTTTGTTATGTGAAGCCATTGAAATTTGTGTTTGGTTAACTTAGTGGTCAGCTAATGATTGGACAGATTTCTTTAAATGCCTTGAACTAGTATGACTCCCAGCCTTTGCCAACGACTCTGTGTGTGTGTGTGTGTGTGTGTGTTGAGGTATGCCATCAATGGTACCAGGAGGCAGTTTACAACTCTTTCTTAGTCTTCATTTCTTGCTGTGCTAAGCCTGAAATTAACCAGATGGAAGAAATTAGGGCATTCTCAGTATTTCCTGGGCATGCATATAACCCTGCACATGTGCGTGGCCTTCTAGATTCCCAGTATTATATTAGAAATTTTCAGGGCCCCCTACAAATATTTCATTCTCCAGTTTTTCCTTTTAACTTTTTTGGTCAGCCTCTTATCATTTCTACTAGTAATGCTGACTAAGGCAGCTGAGATATTAAACAATTGCTGCTGATCGTTTTTGACAAATACCCTGAGGATAGGACTGCCTGCAGTGAGTGAGCTCTGAGTCAGGCTAAATAAAGATAAGTCCTGAGAATGGGGATTTTGAGCTGTCAGACTGTTTACATAGTGATAATTCTCTGGGGATAGGTCTTTGAGGGTGCACCAAACCCATTCTGCTCTCGCAAGTGGCTGTTAGGCTGCTGATTTTCCACAGCTACAGTATTGTTAGACAGTTGTTGTTCAAGGCTATTGTGGAGCTGGGAAGATGGTAGTGGAATCAGGATAACTTAAAGTGCTACAAAGCTTATTCTTCTTACTGATATTCAGCTGTTTTTCTTGAATAAATATTCACTGGATTGTTTCAAGTCTTTAGTTATTTTTCAGAGTTCTAAAGCATTGATCTGTTTTGTTATTTTTGTGTTGTGTTGTGTTTTGTTTTGTTTTTGCCAGTTTTCTAGTTCTTTTATAAAGGGGCAGAATTTTGGAAGTCTTTACTCTGTCACAGAATTTTGGAAGTCTTTATTCTGTCACTCCAGAAGTGCTTCCACTATTCTCATCATCTTAGAAAGCCATGTGGAAACAAGGACTCTTTCCTGGAGAAAGGATATAGTATATTATATACTATATTCTTGTTATAAAGTAAGGTAGAGAAAAGAAAATTTATTAAGAAAATCATAAGGAAGAGAAAATACATTTACAGTACTGTACTGTATTTATTGAAAAAAAAATCCATGTATAAATGGATCCACGTAGTTCAAATCCATGTTATTCAAAGGTCAATTGTATATGATAAATAGTAATCTTAGTAATTGCAACATTTATGGTAAATGCCAACCCTGGGGTGGTAGTTTATATGGAGCATAGGAAAAGAGGAGTTCAGAAGCAAAACTTTTGTGTTTAGCACTGTCTAATGGGGAGAGAAAGGGACTCTAAAGTTAGAAGAGATTAAAGTTATAATAACAACAAAGTAAACTCTAGGAGAGCATTGAGATCATTCTTCATTCTTCCCTAGACTGGATAAATAACCTACAAAACTCCCTTTGCTCTGATTCTCTGCTTAATCTTCCAATTACTCTTTCAGATAACTTGCTTGGTGAGGAAGTGTCATGCTTCCTTTGAATGCTTCTGTCTATACAAATGTTTATCTCCCTCCTCCCACCTCACTCTCTCACTCCCTAGCTGTACATCAGTGGTCTCCTTTACAACTCAGTCTCTGCATGGCCTTGGCTGGTGTGACTTCAAAACCCCCCACCCCCAAGACTGATCTGATATCTGCAGAATCTCTAGAAATCTCCAGCTGAACTGCCTTCTAACTTCTCTCTTTGTTCTGTATTACAGCTTTGGAGAAACCTAACATCACAACCACAGGCATAAAGAAAAAAGGCACTAGGAGAAAGTAGTGCATCTCTTTTGGCAATAGTGCAAATGAAAGTGACAGTGGGTAACCTTGTTTACAAATAACCAGGTCGATTCAAAAGAGCTGTTGATGTGGGTAATTACAAGCCTCTAGCATTCATCACCAGGATCTGAGTGGTTCACATACATACCTGTGAAGGGAGGCCTCTCGTTTCACCTACAGTGTTTCAGATCTTCTCACTTAAAAACACTGTTTCCCTACCCCTGCCAAATGTAAGCCACACTCATTTATATTAGTGAGGATTTTCAGTGCCTCTGGGTTTCTTGCTGGCGTCTTTCAAGACCACGGCTCCTCACATTAGCTAGGCTGTGATATGCTTCCAAGCAAAAGGAGCATCTCCACAGAAACAGATGTTAACATCCCCGGTCACAGTGTGCCCTCTTCCTGTGATATTCTCTCCAATTTTGCATTTGTGCTGTCAGTTGGAGAACTGCACAGAATGACAATTGATGCCAGCAGTGAAAGAAGTTATGACAGGAATGAGGGATGGGGGAAAGTGCTAGACTCATTAATTAATGGCTCCAGAAGGGGAAATGGGCTCTCTCAGCTCACATAAGCTGTTTGAACTCAAGTAGGGCTAATTGTTTTCCATGCCAGCCCCAGAGTAGCTTTCATCTCAGGAGATGGCAGTGAGTGAGTCTTAATTAGCCCACCTGACCTAATCTCATAGTCAATTACATATAGGACATCACCCAGTTTGTTCTCCGTTCTTCCGGAATAGATTAAAACACACACACACACACACACACACACACACACCCCAACCTGAGCACAGAAAGTAGTTAGTCATCCTTTCACTGAAAGGTGTGGGTGGAAGTGTGCCCGTTGTCTGTCACTCTGAGATGTTTGAACCAAGCCTTGCTTAAGGCAGGCCTGTGTGTGGGTGTGGGTGGGTAGCTGTCTTAGATTCTTTGCTGAGAGACAGACTCTGAGATGGTGACTGCATGCGGGGGGTCACCTGGGGGAGTGCTCTGGGGGAACAGCACCTGTGAGGGGAAGAGGGAAGCAGAAGGGGGAGCTGGGCTGTGATGCAGTTCTACCAATGGCCTTGGTACAGATATCTCATAGGGACTCTGCAACTCGGATAGTCCTCTGAATTGTCCTAAAATGAGGCCAGGGGCCTGGGCCATTGTCCTCCCACCTGATGAGGCTGTTCCCAAGGGGGATGTGTAACCTTGGCATTTCCTTCAAGCAAGGGCAGTTCTCAAAGAGGAGCTCAGCTGAGGCTCACAGCCAACCTCCTGAAGCCTTGGTGGGCCTGGGGGCACCATGGCCTCCATCACAGGGCTGTTGCCTCCTTTAAATGAACAAGACAGGATGAATGGGAGTGTTTCCCTGCCACCTCACCAACTGCCAGCTTCCAGTCCAGAGCAGAGTGTAGAAAATGGGTCTGGCAACATACTAAAGCAAATAGAGAGATTCTAATGGTTGTTGTTTTTATAGAGGTAGGAAATGAAGGAGATACCCTTAATTTTCCTGAGAAGCAGGGACCCAGAAACCAATGGGTTCAACATACCTTTGGAAATGCACACCTGAAGTATGGGGGTAAAATGAACAAACTGAGGTGTGTGTGTGTGTGTGTGTGTGTGTGTTTGTGATGAAGCGACTGGCCCCAAACTGATTTGTAAACAGAGCTGGGATTCCGGGTCTCCTTAAATCTAAGAACTGTCAGTGTTTCTTCAGCTTCACAATGCTGCCTTTCAGAATATGGTATTTTTAAAGAGTTATGGGAGGACTCATTTGTAAATGTTAGCATTCCTGTGATATGGCATACTCATTTTTTCTAGCTTGATTGAGATATAATTGACATATAACATTGTGTAAGTTTAAGGTATAAAATGTGATGCTTTGACATATGTATATATTGTGAAATTATTTCCACAGTGTTAGTCATCTCACTTGTGTGTGTATGTGTGTGTGTGTGTGACTACCTTGTGTGTGTGTAGTGAGAACATTTAAGGTCTACTCTCTTAACAACTTTCAAGTATACAATATTGTTAACTATAGTCACCATGCCATACATTAAATCTCCAGAACTTACTCATCTTAGAACTGGAAGTTTATGCCTTTTGGGCAGCATCTTCCCATTTTCCTCAGCCCCTAGCCCCTGGCAACCACCAGTCTACTCTCTGCTTCTATGAGTTCAGCTTTTTTAGATTCCACATAGAAATGAGATCAGACAATATTTGTCTTTCCCTGCCTGAATTTATTTCACTTAACATAATGCCTTCAGGGTCCATCAATGTTGTTGCAAATGGCAGAATTGCATTCTTTATTATGGTTGTATGTGTGCATACATAAATGTGTGTTATGTGTATGTATGTATATACATGTATATACAAATCATATTTTTATAAAAAATCATATATATATATATAAAATCATATTTTCTTGGGGTGCCTGGGTGGCTCAGTCGGTTAAGCATCTGACTCTTGATTTTGGCTCAGATCATGATCTCAGGGTCCTGGGGTTGAGTCCTATGTGGGGCTCCTCCACACTCAGCACAGAGTCTTTCCCTCTCCCTCTGCCCACCCCCAACCCCGCTCACACGCATGCTCTCTCTCTCTCAAATAAATAAATAAAATCTTTAAAATCATGTTTTCTTTATCCATTTAGGTTGTTTCCATGTCTTACCTGTTATGAATAATGCTGCCGTGCATGGGGGCGGGTGCAGCTATCTCTTTAAGGTATCATTTCCTTTGGATAAATACCAATTGCTGGATCATATGGTAGTTGTATTTTTAATTTTTTGAGGAACCTCCACAGTGGCTGCACCAGTTTGCATTCCCACGGACAGTGTGCAAGGGGTCCCTTTCCTCTTGTCTTTTTGCTAATAATGATCTGGCGTACTTTAAATCGATCCCAGGCTAGGAGTAGAGAAGAACACCTGACCTGTGGGTGATCCCACATGTGGCCCAGAAAATCCAAGTTAATTGAGAAACAAGGGAGTTGAAGTTCCTTCCCAATTTCCTGCTTTACCAAGACCAAAATGAGGGATTTTACTAAGTTCCTGCTGGTTCTGTATGACACAGGGCCCCACCGTCCTTGTGGGGCAAGGCCATCACCCTCAGAGGACCTCTGAAGTTTGGGAGCAGGAAACACAGGATCAGGAGGAAGTGGTGCTGGGCCATGGGTAGAGTCCTGGGATGGCACTCGGGACTTACCAGCCTGAGTCTTACCGCCCAGTCAGTGCTGGGCAGCCACAGACACTCTACCAAGTCCGTGTGACACCTTCAATCTCCTCTTCCTTCATTTTACTGGTCTATTCCTGCCTCCTTCTTCCTACTTCTCCTGGTTAGTGGGGGTTTCTTCCTGAGTGCCGGAGCCCACATTGGTGCTTGGTGCTTGATAGACACTTGTGGGTGAATGAATGTTGTTCCCAGAGGCTCACAGGGTTGGGCCTGGAAGAGACGATAGGATCTTATCAGTCTTCCCTGATTATATTCTTTTTAAAAAATATTCACATAATATTTATTGAATGGATCAGTGGGTAAATGGTTATACATTTTGATATTATTCTTTACACTAGTTTTGTTATCCCTGCTAGAATAAAAAAAGATACCACGTCTGCTGCCCCTTTACTTGGCACCATGGTGGCGTCCATTCCTTATATCAGACTATAGTTAACAATATTGTATACTTGAAAGTTGCTAAGAGAGTAGATCTTAAATGTTCTGTGATGACAGTTTAGACACAGAGCCAAAATGACAGTGAACGAGATAGGAGTCACATGAGTACATCAGAGATTCGAGGAACAAAATAGAAACCCAGGTCCCAAAAGGAGGCTCAGGACAACAGTTGGACTAGAAGCAGACCAAATGAATGCTCTCTTTGGCCCGGAATATCCTAAATCTTTCTTTCTTTTTTTTTTAAATTTTTATTTATTTTATATATTTTATTTTATTTTTTTTTAACATATAATGTATTATTTGTTTCAGAGGTACAGGTCTGTGATTCGACAGTCTTACACAATTCACAGTGCTCACCATATCACATACCCTCCCCAGTGTCCATCACCCAGCCACCCCATCCCTTCCACCCCCCACCACTCCAGCAACCCTCAGTTTGTTTCCTGAGACTAAGAGTCTCTTATGGTTTGTCTCCCTCTCTGGTTTTGTCTTGTTTCATTTTTCCCTCTCTTCCGCTATGATCCTCTGTCTTGTTTCTCAAATTCCACATACCCTGATTATATTCTGTCTGTGGCCAACCTGTTGCTCCTCAGGCTTAGCTGACGTTTGCATAACTTCCTCCAGAGAAAGCCCTCATACCATGCAAATACCTTAACATGGCACCGCCACAGTTCATGACCAGCCTATCTGAGCGTCAGAACTGTGGCATGGGCAGAGTGGGTAGGGATGTTCACAGGCACCAAGGAGTCCTATTTTCACACAATAGGATGTTTTAAGTATAGGTAGGCCTGACTATCCCAAGTTCCAGGAATTGCACAGGGCAAGCTCACCGGGCCTTCTGGGGAGTTTGTCTGTAGGCGGCAGTCCTTCCTCCAGATTGGGCTGCTTCTCCAGGCTTTTCTCATCGCTGCGGGTGGCCTGGGAAGGTACCTGCAGTGGCCCTGGCCTCTGGTCCTTTGTCTGAGAAACAAGTTAGCAGGGAATGCAGAAAGGCTGGGGCAGGGCGGAGCTCTGTCCAGTCCTCTGAGGGTCTGCGGAGAATGAAGCTTGAGGAAACATCACCCGCACTCTTTCCTCTCCAGGCTTTCTCCCGAAGGAGGAAAGACATGTATACATAGATGCATAGACACGCGTGCACACACACGTATTTTATATAAATGTGTTACTGAGGTCAGAAAACACATATAAGCTTTTGGGAAAGGAAGCAAACCAAAAAACCCGAGACCAGGGAGGACAGCTGACGACCTAGGCAGCCTGAAGTCTCACTCCATCTCTGCTATTAACTTATAGTGCCTACTTAAGCAAGTCAATTAACCTTCCTGTGTTCAATCGCTTCTCGGCCTTTTGGCTAAGATCAAGTGCAATTAACCTTCCTGCGTTCTACTTCCTAACCTTCTAAGTGGAAAAGAATAACACTGACCCAGCTCAGAGGGGTGCCAGGAGATTACCTTATATCTTCGAAGGGCTCATCCTCATTAGAGTGCTGTGTAAAGGCTAGGTGTTGGTATTTTTATTAAAAGTTGCATGACTATTCATGATCGGTCTCTGCACCGGCACCTTCCCCAGGCCTCCCTGGATTCTGCTGAGTGATGGGAGTAAGGCTTTTGGAATGTGTCAAATCGAAATGTCCTGGGCCTCAAATGTTCTCTGCAAATAGCACTGGTTTGGTGCAATGTGAAGACACTTCAGCAGGGTGTATTTACCGATGAAATGTTAAAGAACAGGAATGGCATTTGGGTGTGAAACCAGATCGACCTTTCAAGGTGGTAGCGGGTGGTAGTGGGAGAAGGAACATTTAGCGATTGCCAAGCGCTGTGAGCACTTCTTATCGGACGTGACTAGGACTGGTATTTTGGTCTGTTAAAAGGTCAGTGGAGGACACTACATCAAAGACTAATGATGTAATGTATGGTGATTAACATAACATAATAAAAAAAAAGTCAGTGGAAGCAGGGAATCATACAAAGTGTTGTACTCAGACCTTAAACTTCTACTTTAAGTGAAAGCATAAATCTGTACATTTCTTTGCCAAACTATTGATTTGTGGCCGAGATCCCTTCTTTGAGGACGATGCCTGACTGCATTCTAGATCCTTATTCTTGCATAAACCACATCTGTGATCCATTATCTAAGATTTCCAGGTTAGGAATCTTTAAAGTGGAGCAAACACTGAAAGATATGTGGTAGCAGAATCTTTCTAGATTTTTACTGTTCCCACCAACTCTTCCTCAAGGTGGCTCTTGTACATGTAATCTGATAGTAATTTATTTTAGCAACTTGCCTTTATGGAGACTTCCCAAAGCATTCAAGTTATTTTTCACAGAAACAATAATGGTCTTTCTTTTTGCACTCGTATTTCATGGATTTAAGTAATATTTAGTTAAATTACATAGTTACAATATAAAATGCAACTAGCAAACAGGTTTGATAGTAGATGCACCTGATTGTGGAATGACTTTCACTCCATTGGTGGGAGCAGGAGGACAGGGAAGGACAGG
Source organism: Mirounga leonina (assembly GCF_011800145.1). Taxonomy (NCBI): domain Eukaryota; kingdom Metazoa; phylum Chordata; class Mammalia; order Carnivora; family Phocidae; genus Mirounga; species Mirounga leonina. The sequence goes on from NW_023270380.1 coordinate 944,465, forward strand.
GAAAGGCATGTGGGCTGTGAGCCTGCTGCTGGCCTCGACCAATAGGCTTAGGTCAGGAAGAGAGATGGTTAAACTGGCCAGTTGTTTAAGTAGAAATTGGGTAAGAGAGTTTCTCCTATATTTTACTTACTCTATCTCACCTGATATGTTTATGATAAGCCCCATGAGTTTGCTGCAATCATCTCTGTTTTATAGGTACGGTATTTGAAATCCAGAAAGGTTGCATATTTCACCAAAGTCATACAGCTAGTTAGCAGAACACTCAGAATTTCAGTCTGCCTCTCTTTTTGCCTGTGTGGGATCTCACTGAGGATTTGCTTTCTTCATGAATTGGTTTCTTCACCCATTTATTGAGTAAAATTTTAACAATCATACACAAGAAAAGCCATATTTCTTTTTCTTAAGTCTAATTAAATTTGGCTTTCAACATCTCCCACTCAGGGTAGCAAGAAATTCAATCTCAATCATGTTTTGGGTTCCTCAGCCTGGGCTTTTTCTTTTTTTTTTTTTTTTACAATAACCTAGGGGTTTACATATTAACACAGAAATTTGAGTAAGGAGCTGGTCTTTCAATTATGGAAATTGTTTCTTTTTTTAAATTTAATTTTATTATGTTATGTTAGTTACCATACATTACATCATTAGTTTTTGATGTAGTGTTCCATGATTCATTGTTTGTGTATAACACCCAGTGCTCCATGCAGAACGTGCCCTCCTTAATACCCATCACCGGGCTAACCCATCCCCCTACCCCCCTCCCTTCTAGAACCCTCTGTTTGTTTCTCAGAGTCCATAGTCTCTCATGGTTCTTCTCCCCCTCTGATTCCCCCCCTTCATTTTTCCCTTCCTACTATCTCCTTTTTTTTTTTTTAAACATATAATGTATTATTTGTTTCAGAGGTATAGGTCTGTGATTCATCAGTCTTACACAATTCACAGTGCTCACCATAGCACATACCCTCCCCAATGTCCATCACCCAGCCACTCCATCCCTCCCACCCCCCACCACTCCAGCAACCCTCAGTTTGTTCCCTGAGACTAAGAGTCTCTTATGGTTTGTCTCCCTCTCTGGTTTCATCTTGTTTCATTTTTTCCTCCCTTCCCCTATGGTCCTCTGTCTTGTTTCTCAAATTCCTCATATCAGTGAGATCATATAATACTTATCTTTCTCTGATTGACTTACTTTGCTTAGCATAATACCCTCTAGTTCCATCCACGGCTTTGCAAATGGTAAGATTTCATTTTTTTGATGGCTACATAATAGTCCATTGTAGATATATACCACATCTTTTTTATCCATTCATCTGTTGATGGACATCTTGGCTCTTCCCATAGTTTGGCTATTGTGGACATTGCTGCTATAAACATTGGGATGCATGTACCCCTTCAGATCACTACATTTGTATCTTTGGGGTAAATACCCAGTAGGGCAATTGCTGGGTTGTAGGGTAGCTCTATTTTCAACTTTTTGAGGAACCTCCATACTGTTTTCCAGAGTGGCTACACCAGCTTGCATTCCCACCAACAGTGTGGAAGGGTTCCGCTTTCTCCACATCCTGCCAACATCTGTCATTTCCTGACTTGTTAATTTTAGCCATTCTGACTGGTGTGAGGTGATATCTCATTGAGGTTTTGATTTGGGTTTCCCTGATGCCGAGTGATGTTGAGCACTTTTTCATATGTCTGTTGGCCATTTGGATGTCCTCTTTGTAGAAATGTCTGTTCATGTCTTCTGCCCATTTATTGATTGGATTCTTTGTTCTTTGGGTGTTGAGTTTGATGAGTTCTTTATAGATTTTGGATACTAGCCCTTTATCTGATATGTCATTTGCAAATATCTTCTCCCATTCTGTTGGTTGTCTTTTGGTTTTGTTGACTGTTTCCTTTGCTTTGCAAAAGCTTTTTATCTTGATGAAGTCCCAATAGTTCATTTTTGCCCTTGCTTCCCTTGCCTTTGGCGATGTTTCTAGGAAGAAGTTGCTGTGGCTGAGGCTGAAGAGGTTGCTGCCTGTGTTTCCCTTTAGGATTTTGATGGACTCCTGTCTCACATTGAGGTTTTTCATCCATTTTGAGTCTATTTTTGTGTGTGGTGTAAGGAAATGGTCCAGTTTTATTCTTTTGCATGTGGCTGTCCAATTTTCCCAACACCATTTGTTGAAGAGACTGTCTTTTTTCATTGGACATTCTTTCCTGCTTTGTCGAAGATTAGTTGACCATAGAGTTGAGGGTCCATTTCTGGGCTCTCTATTCTGTTCCATTCATCTATGTGTCTGTTTTTGTGCCAGTACCATACTGTCTTGATGATGACAGCTTTGTAATAGAGCCTGAAGTCAGGAATTGTGATGCCACCAGCTTTGCTTTTCCTTTTCAACATTCCTCTGGCTATTTGGGGTCTTTTCTGGTTCCATACAAATTTTAGGATTATTTGTTCCATGGAAATTGTTTCTTCTAAATCAGTGGTCCCAGACTAGCAGCATCAGCATAACCTGGGAACTTGTAAGAAATGCAAATTCTCAGGCCCCATCCCCAGTCTATTGAATCAGGAGCTCTGGGCCCAGCAACCTGTGTTTTGACAAGCCCTCCAGGGATTCTGATACATGCAGATGCATTCTAATATCATACATTATTATATTGTTTGAGAGCGATTTCAGTATTGATTGATTGATTCATTCATTCATTCGTTCATTCAACAAATACCTACTGAGTGTCCATTTTGTGTCAGGAGCTAGCGATAAAATGATGAATGCAGAGAGGGTGTCTACCATCCTAGAGACTACGTTTTGTTGATGTGCCTGATGCCCTGTCCTGGTCCTGATGCTCTAGGCAGACTCAGATACCTCTTCCTGACTTTAGGTCCAGCTGGCAGGCTACCTCCACAGGCCCCTGCAGCTCCTCCCCTCTGCCAAATAGGGCAGTGCTCCTGGCTCTTGGGGGACATCCAAACTTACGTGCTCTTCACAGTGCTGGCAAGAAGCATCATCCTTCAGCCTCTGCCTGGGTTGATCCCCTTATTTTATTTTGTTTTGTTTACATATGGTGGTAAAATACAAAATATAACATTTACCATTTAAAAATTTTTTTATTATTATGTTCAATTAGCCAACATATAGTACCTCATTAGGTTTTGATGTGATGTTCACCGATTCATTAGTTGCGTGTAACACCCAGTGCTCATCACCGCCTGTGCCCTCCTTAATACACATCAACGTTTACCATTTTAACCATTTTAATTGAACAATGCAATGGCATTAAGTACGTTCACAGTGTTTTTGTAACCACCACCATGAGCCATTTCCAGAAATTCTCGTCATCCCAAATAGAAACTCTGTATCCATTAAACAATAACTCTTCATTCCCATTCCTGGCAACCCTGGGTTACTTCCATCCTACTTTATTTGCCTGTTCTGTGTACCTCATATCAGTGGAATCCTATTGTATTTATCCTTTTATGTCTGGCTAATTTTGTCTAGCATACCATTTTCAGGATTTATCCATTTTGTAGCATGTATCAGAATTTTATTTCTTTTTATGGTTAGATAATTCCATTGTATGGCTATGCCACATTTTCTTTATCCATTCATCTGTTCATGGATGTTGAGATTATTTCCACCCTTTGGCTATTGTATATAATGCTACTATAAATGTTGGTGTACAAATACCTGTTTGAGGGCCTGCTTTCAGTTCTTTTGGGCATCTACCTAGGAGTGGGGTTGTTGGATCATGTGGTACTTCTATGTTTAACTTTCCGAGGAACCTCCACATGGTGTTCCACAGTGGAGGCAGCATTTCACGTTCCCAGCAGCAGTGCACAAGAGTTCTGGTTGCTTCACTCCTCACCAGCACTTGTTCTTTTCTGATTTTCCTTAATAGCTATCCTAATGGATGTGAAATGGTGTCTTACTGTGTTTGGATTTACATTTCTCTAATGACTAAGGATGTTGACATCTTTAATTTTTTTAAGTTTTTATTTATTTACTTGAGAGAGAGATAAAGAGAAGGAGAGCACAGAGGGAGAGTGAGAAGGAGAAGCAGACTCCCCACTGAGCAGGGAGCCCAATGTGGGACTCCATCCCAGGACCCTGAGATCATGACCTGAGCCAAAGGCAGACGCTTAACCGACTGAGCCACCCAGGTGCCCAGATGTTGACATCTTTTATGTGCTTATTGGCCATGTGTATGTCTTTTTTGGAGAAATGTTTTTCCAAATCCTTTGCCCATTTTGAATTGGGTTTATTGTTGTTGCTGTTGAGTTTTAGAAGACCTTTATATATTCTACATATTAACCACTTATGAGATACACGATTTGAAATATTTTCTTCCATTCTGTGCATTGTCCTGTCACTCTGTTGATAGCATCCTTTAATTCACAAAGTTTTAAAATTTTGTTGAAGTCTAATTTATCAATTTTTTTCTTTTGTTGCCTGTACTTTTGGTGTCATATCCAAGAAATCATTACCAAATCCAAAGTCGTGAAGCTTTTCTTCCATGTGTTCTTCTAAGAGTTTATTGATTTAGCTTTTAAATTTATGTCTTTGATTCATTTTGAGTTAGTTTTTGTATAGTATGAGGTATGAGTCCAACTACATTGTTTTGCATGTGGATATCCTGTTTTCCCAGCTCCATTTTTTGAAAAGACAATTTTTCCCCATTGAATAGTCTTGGCAATCTTCTTAAAAATTTTTTATTGAAAAATTTTACTATTTTTTTTAATTGAAGTATAGTTTATACACAGTGCTACATTAGTCTGAGGTGTACAACATAGTGATTCGACAACTATATGTATGCTGTGCTCACCACGAACATAACTACCATCTGTCACCATATAACACTATTAGAATACCATTGACTATATTCTCTATGCTATATCTTTTATCCCCATGACTTATCCACTCCATAACTGGAAGCCTGTACGTCCCACTCCCCTTCACTCATTTTGCCCATCCCTCTATCCCCTCCCCTCTGGCAACCACCAGTTTGTTCTTTGTAGGGGGGTCTGTTTCTGCCTTGTTTGTCTTTTGGTTCATTTCTTTTGGCTTTTAGATTCCACATATACATGAAATCATGTGGTATTTGTCTTTCTCTGCCTTATTTCACTTAGCATAATACCTCCTAGGTCCATCCATGTTGTTGCAGGTGGCAAGATCTCATTCCTTTTTGTGGCTGAGTAATATTCCTTTGTGTGTGTATACCACATCTTCGTCTATTGCTGGACATTTAGGTTGCCTCCATATCTTGGCTTTTATAAATAATGCTGCCATATATATAGGGGACATGTATCTTTTCAAGTTGTGTTTTCATTTTCTTTGGGTTAAATGCCCAGTAGTGGTCTTGGCAATCTTGTTGGTAATCAATTGACCATATATGTGAGAGTTTATTTCTGGGCTCTCTATTCTAGTCAATTTGTCTATATGTCTTCCCTTATACCAGTACCATTCTGTTTTGATTAGTGTTGTTTTGTACTAAGTTTTGAAATCAAGAAGTGAAAGTTCTCTAACTTTGCTCTTCTTTTTAAAGATTGATTTGGCTATTCAGTGTTGTTTGAGATTACATATGAATTTTGGGATGGGTTTTTCTATTTCTGCAAAAAAACCATTGGAATTTTGATAGGGATTGTACTGAATCTGTAGATCACTAGTATTGTTGTATTAACAGTATTAAGTCTTCTGATCTATGACCATGGGACACCTTTCCATTTATTTAAGTCTTTAAAAATTCCTTTTTGCAAGTCTTTTGCCTTCTTGCTTGAATTTATTCCTAAGTATTTAATTCTTTTTGATGATATTGTAAATGGAATTGTTTCTTGGTTTCCTTTTTGAGTTGTTCATTTCTAGTTACAGAAATGCAATTAATTTTTGAGTGTTGATTTTGCATACTGAAATTTGCTGCATTCATTTATTGGCTCTAACAATTTTTCTTTTCGGTGGAGTCCTTAGGGCTTTCTACCTGTGAGATCATGTCATCTGTGAATAGAGATAATTTTACTTCTTCCTTTCCAATTTAGATGCTTTTAATTTCTTTTTCTTGCCTATTTGCTCTGGCTAGAACTTTCAGTAATATGTTGAATATTAGTTGCAAAGTGGGCATCCTTGTCTTGTTCCCAATCTTAGGGGAGAAGCTTTCAGTCTTTGACAGAATATGAATTGATTGAATATGATGTTAGGTGAGAGTTTTTCATGTGGCCTTTATTATGCTAGGAAGTTTCCTTCTTTTACTGGTTTGTGGAGTGTTATTTTATCATGAAATGGTGTTGACATTTGTCAAATGTTTTTTGTTTCAATTGAGGAGTGTCTTTAAGTTCCCTGGAAGCCACTCCAGCCCATGAAGATTGAAACAATGGCTGCCAGCCCTTGAGTTCTCAAAAGGAGCAATCAGCAATCAGAACACACAGCCTTGATATTTGGAAGAGAAGGTGCTATTGCAACAACAAGTTCCAACAAGCCACCCAAGAAATGCAGGCCAGCATCTGCACAGAGGCTTGCCATAGTAGCTGGTAATCTCTACCATGCAAAGAGGCTGAAATTCACTGGCCTCTTCATCAAGGTCTTCCCTGAGTGCTGCAAGTGTTTGACTGTTCCAGCCAGTTTAATAGTTGTATAGGTGGAAAGATGGATTTCTGGAGTTTCCTATTCTCCTTTCTTCTAAGATGTTATTCCTGGGTTGATCTCTTTCTGCTATTGCCTTGTCAACTTTTTTCCGTGACCTTGTTTATTTCTTTTTTAAAAATTATTTATTTATTTATTTGACAGAGAGAGACAGCGAGAGAGGGAAGACAAGCAGGGGGAGTGGGAGAGGAAGAAGCAGGCTTCCTGCTGAGCAGAGAGCCCTATGAGGGGCTCGATCCCAAGACCCTGGGATCATGACCTGAGCTGAAGGCAGATGCCTAACGACTGAGCCACCCAGGTGCCCCTCCATGACCTTTTTTAAATTCCACATAATCCAAGTGGCTTTTTATGATCAATCAGCTTAGAATCACTTTCCCCAAATCACTGTTGGGGTCCTATACCAGAGCACTTTATTGTGGTTTTTATTTTAGCTTTATACTTCTTTCTCCACCACCAGATGATTAGTATCTTTTTTTTATTACTTATGACATTTTATCCTACTTATAATTATTTAACTCTCTTGTTCTTAACAATTAGTGTGTGTGTTTTTTTTTTTTTAAAGATTTTTATTTATTTATTTGACAGAGAGAGACACAGTTCCTTATTAGAAATGCTAATAAGGAACACAAGCAGGGGGAGTGGGAGAGGGAGAAGCAGGCCTCCCGCAGAGCAGGGAGCCCGACGCGGGGCTCGATCCCAGGACCCTGGGATCATGACCTGAGCCGAAGGCAGACGCTTAACGACTGAGCCACCCAGGCGCCCCAGTGTGTTTGTTTTTTAATCAGAGTCAGACCTATAAAGACAGGGAACAAACTGCTAGTTGCCAGAGGGGAGAGGGTTGCTGGGCAAAATGGGTGAAGGGGGGTAGAAGGTACAGACTTTCAGTTATGGAATGAATAAATCATGGTAATAAAAGTTACAGCATAGGGAATATATTTAATGGTATTATAATAGTGCTGTATGGTGACAGATGGTACCTACACCTGTGGTGAGCATAGCATAATGTATAGAGTGTTGAATCCCTATATTGTACACCTGAAACTAATGTCATGTGTCAACTATAGTAAAAAAAATTTTAAGTAAATAGTCACATAAATTATGGAATTGCTATATAATGAAAATATTTGCGATCTTTGAAGAATACAATCTTTAAGAAAACTAGTAAGTTTTCTTTTCCTCTTGCATTGATGCTCCATGATAGGTGAGCATTTTGATCTGCAGCTTAGTGGGACCTGGCCTGGAAGCCAACAGCAATACTTGGGTACTGTCACCATTAATGTCTGTACAATAGTGTATGCAGTTAAATATTTTATTGCATTTGTCCTTATTATTTTATAAAAATGAAAGGAAGATGAAAGTCAATAATAGTGATGAAGAGGATAGGTCTTTTTAAAAAATGTATTATTGAAGTTTAGTTGACATACAATGTTATATTAGCTTCAGATGATTTAACATAGTGATTTAACAATTCTATACATTATTCAGTGCTTACCACAAGTGTAGTCATTATCTGTCACTATACAACATTATGACTGTATTACTGACTATATTCCATATGCTGTACTTTTCATCTCCGTGACTTATTTATTTTATAATTGGAAGTTTGTACCTCTTAATCCCCTTCATCTATATTGCCCATCCCCTCATCCACCTCCCCTTTAGCAATCACCTCTTAAATACAAAGAGGAGTATAGGTCTAATAAACTTAATTTGATTGAAACAATAATGCAAATCATTAGGTATGCTGACAGAGGAAACTTTAGTCTCAGTTGCATGTTTTTTAGAGTCAGGCTAGTTGAGAGTGTATTCAACTGTGAAAGAAAAAGGACAAAATTTAAAAATTGTACAGAATGCTGAAAATGTCATCAAATACCAAGTCAAAAAGTCCTGGCGTAAGGAGCAATTTTACAATTTTTTATCTCTTGGAAATATAATCCTCTTATAATACATAAATGCATTAAAAAGTTTTCGTATTTTTTACTTTAGCATAGTTTTTCAGGGATTATTAGTATTGAAGTAAAGGACTTAAACCTTAGCAACCACATTTGTCCTTTGTATTTCTCAAACAATTAAGGGAAAATCTTATGTCTGAATTTCTTCCCACTTAATTCACTGATTCAACAATAATTGAGTATCTGTGCTGGATACAGGCAATTTCCTAAAAAACTATTCTGAACAAAATCCTATATTATTCGTATATTCTAATGAGTGAGAGGGATATTAATCAAGTAATTGCTAAAATAAATATAAAACTATCACTGGAAAGAGGGATTGGCACTTCTGGGATGGCCTAGAGTACAGGGACCTGGCTTAGGCTGAGGCTGTGGGTAAGGTTTACCAAGGAAGAGATGTAGGAACTGAGATCTGAAAGATGTGCTGGAGGAGTTTCCTGGGGAGTGAATAAGGGCATGAGGCTCTGGGTGGAGGGTAAAGCATGTGCAAAGGCCCTGTGGTGAGAGGAAGCATGGAAGATTTGAGAAGCCAACAGGAAGACAATATGAATAGAGAGCAAGGAGAAGAGGATGGAGAGGTAGGCAAGATGTGGATCACACAGAAGATCTAGTCTTTACAGGAAGATATTACTTGAAAATATGTTGTTACATTATATATAAACATACATATAATTGTTACCAAGTTCTAAGTTTTGCACCTATGCAAGCCTATGTTATCGATACCTTATAGCATATAAATGTGAGGGATGTGAGTTATGCTGTAGTTTCCAATCTTTCTCAAGCAGGTTGCTGGCAACAGTTCACAGTCAGAAGTCAGAGGTGGCTGGGGCTGTGTCTTGGGCTGCCTTTCTAGCCCTGACCTTCTCCCTGAGCGGCCTATTCAACTGCCACACTTCTAGCCAGCTCCTGGTTTCTCTCACCACATCAGTTCCTCCTCTTCTCAGGAAATGGCAATCCAGTCCTACAGCTGCTCAGGCAGAAGTCCAGACTCGTCCTTGAACCCTCTCTTTTTCTCACACTGCACATCCAAACCATCACCCAGTGTTGACAGTTCAACTTTCAAAATGTATCTGAGCTTGGACAGCTTCCTTCCACTGCCATCACTTGTACCCTTGTCCCAGCTACTACCATCTGTCCTGGATTATGGCAGTCACCTCCTAACTGGTTTTTCTGCTTCTAATTCAGCCGCAGACAGTCTTCTCTTCTTGCCCAAATACTCTGACTAAATGATATTTTAAAAACATAAATCAGGTCACGCCTCTTCTCCATTCCAACTCCCTAATGTCTTGCCAGCTCAGTCAGAATAAGAGCCCAAGTCTCTAACACGATTTGGCACCCTCCTACTCACTGACACCACTTCCTAACACTTTCCCTTCATCCATCCCTTTAAGCCACACTGGTCTCCTTACTATTCCTCCAACATGCTTAAGCTTGTTACTGCCCCAGGGCTTTTGCACATGCTCTTTCTTCTGCTTGGATTTCTTTCCCCAGATACTGCATGGCTCACTTCCTCTCATTCTCTCTCTTCCTTCAGACCTATGTTCAAATGTCACTGTAATAGAGGATCCTTTCCTCATCTTTCTGTATAAATAAGAACATGGGCCACCCCCTGATGACATACTCCCTTTTATCCTTGCCCTGTATCATTCTCCATAGAGCTCCCCATCTGTAATGCTGTATGTTTATTTAATTATTAATCTCCTACCATTACGATGAAAGCTCTGTGAAGGACCAATTTGTCTGTTTTATTCAATGGTGTAGTCTTCAGTGTCTTGAACAATGCCTGACATCTAGGGCAAGCTCAATAAATAAATGAATAAATCCATCATTCTCTGTTTTCTTTTCTCAAGATATTTCTGCTGATATTTCTGCTGTCCTTATTGCTGGCGGCCTGCAAAGGACTTGCAGCCAGTGGTTTCTTTACTTTTACTCTTCCTTTCTCCTACACACTGAATGTCTCCCTTGAAATGTATGATATTTCTATCATTTGTCCTCTTGTTTATTTTCCTTTTCCATTATTCTCTCTTTGCTACTGTCACATATGTTAAAAGGTAGGATTTCTTGGCAGAAATTCCCTCTTGACACCTTTAATACATTGCTACCCACCTTGTGCTCCACATCTTTTTTATGGGATATCAAATACTCAGATCATACCCATTAGGATGGCTGCAGTAAAAACAAACCCAGAAAACAACAAATGTAGGCAAGAATATGGAGAATTGGGACCCTTATGCACTGTTGGTGGGAATGTGAAATGGAGTAGCCACTATGGTAAACAAGGTCTTGAATAGATATTTGTACACGCATATTCGTAGCAGCATTATTTACAATAGCCAAAAGGTGAAAATGACCCGTGTCCCTGGATGGATGAATAAATGAACAAAATGTGATATACACATACAGTGGATATTATTCAGCCGAAAAAGGGAAGGAAATCCTGACACAAGCTACAACATGGATGAACCTTGAGAACATTACGCAGAGTGAAAGAAGCCAGTCACACAAGACAAATACAGTATGATTCCATTGATATGAGGTACCTCGGGTAGTCAAGTTCACAGGGATAGAAAGTTGAGTAGTGGTTGCAGGATGCTGGGTGAAAGGAGGAATAGAGAGTGGTTTCATGGGTATAAAATTTTAGTTTTGCAAGTTGAAAAGAATTCTGGAGATTGTCTTCATAACAATGTGAATATACTTAACACTACTGAACTTACACTTAAAAATAGTTAAGATGGTAAATTGTATATTATATGTATTTTACTACAATTTAAAAAATCCTCATAGACCAATCACTGTGAAAATACACTGGAAGATGTAACATGGGAAAAGGGATTTATAAAAACTTACTGAGGGACGCCTGGGTGGCTCAGTTAAGCGTCTGACTCTTGATCCCTGCTCAAATCATGATCTCAGGGTCCGGGAATCAAGCCCCATTTTGGTCTCCATGCTCAGTGGAGAGTCTGCTTGACAATTCTTTCCCTCTGCATCTGCCCTCCACCCACTCATGAGCGTGCATGCGCGTGCTCTCTCTCTTTCAATTAAATAAATAAATCTTAAAAAAATAAAATCTTACTGAATGTCCTTTAAAGACATGTATCACATGATCTCACTGATATGAGGAATACTTAATCTCAGGAAACAAACTGAGGGTTGCTGGAGTGGGGGGCAGTGGGAGGGATGGGGTGGCTGGGTGATAGATATTGGGGAGGGTATGTGCTATGGTGAGCGCTGTGAACTGTGTAAGACTGATGAATCACAGACCTGTACCTCTGAAACAAATAATACATTATATGTTAAAAAAAAAAAAGATAGTAGGAAGGGAAAAATGAAGGGGGGGGATTGGAGGGGGAGACGAACCATGAGAGGCTATGGACTCTGGGAAACAAACTGAGGGTTCTAGAGGGGAGGGGGGTGGGGGGGATGGGTTAGCCTGGTGATGGGTATTAAAGAGGGCACATATTGAATGGAGCACTGGGTGTTATATGCAAACAATGAATCATGGAACACTACATCAAAAACTAATGATGTAATGTATGGTGATTAACATAACATAATAAAATAAAATAAAAAAAGAAAAAATGACTAATAATGTTACAGGTATTAAAGCCCCATAAAGAGAAAGATATTTTGCCTAAGAAAAATAAAGATTTCAATTAAATATGGAAAAAAACAAAACAAAAGCAAAAACAAAAACAATAGGCCAAATTGATATATTTTAGTGTTGGGCAAATGATCAACTTTGTTAATGACTAAATTCATCTAAAATAAAGCAGCTTAAAAATCTGCTGAAGACTTACTGTATTACCAGGAATGAATCAAAATGACAAAACTCAGTGTTGGCAATATTTTGGAGAAATAGCTATCCTAATATACATTACAATTATACTATACTTTTATTATGATTTTATTATACATTGATACCTTTTTTCTTCTGGAGAAAATCTGACAACATGTAATAAGATCTTAGAGAAAGTTTGTTTCTGAGGTGCCTGGGTGGCTCAGTTGATTAAGTGTCTGCTTTGGCTCAGGTCATGATCCCAGAGTCTGGGATCGAGCCCCGAGTTGGGCTCCCTGCTCAGCGGGGAGCCTGCTTCTTACTCTCCCTCTGCCTGCCCCTCCCCCTGCTTGTGCCCTCTCTCTCTCTTTCTCTTTCTGTCAAATAAATAAATTAAATCTTTAGAAAAAAGTTTATTTCCTCTAACCTGGCTATTCTACTTTGGGGAATTTGTTTATTCAATGAATGGTCACTAAACATTTACCTTCTCTGATAGAGAAGTTCAGTTCTGGCTGTGGTGAATGCAATGGTGATGTCCATATAATCCCTACCCTCAGTGTTTACAGTTCTAGAAAAAGAAAGGCATTCATGGGTGTAGTGGACATATATTGTTTGGTACCCAGAATCCATACTTCCATTTTCTGATAACAATAGTCCAACTGTTCCTTAGGAAACATCTTTTCCTCATTTCTACCACGTGAATGAATTGACCACTCACCCAGCCATACCTACTTTAAGCCTGTCATTGTATTTTACCTGCTTGCCCACTGTGATTGGTTCAGGGATGGCACATAACTCATGTGGAGCCAATGAGATGAATAAAGATGTTTGCCGGAGCTTCTGAGAAAGATATGATTCCTTCCACAGTATTGTGGGTATGAGGTTGAGAGCTGCGGACACCATCACGATTCCCTGGGGCATGTCAGCTGGAGAATGAAATCGACTCAGAGAAAAGCAGAGCAAAGCTGTTGGAGAAATGGCTGGATGGCTGTCCTCTGAGCCTTTGGATGGAAGGGCCTGTTGTCAGCTTTATCCTCGGACTTTGAGTTGTATAAGCCAGTAAGTTCTCTTTTGTGTACAAGCCAGTCTGAATTGAGAGCTGTCACCTACAACCAAAGGAAAGTCAACTCATACAATTTGATGTGCTGATGGGATGTCACAATAGAGTAACAGGGAAAGAAGTGAGTCTGGGAATTGCATAGGAAGGGAGTCCTGGGGCATATACCTAAGGAAATAGCTAAGAAGAAAAATAGAGCAATTTATACCAAGATGTTTATAGCAACCTTTTTCCTAAGAGGAAAAAAAAAAAAAGGAAATAACCCAAATGTTCAATAATAGGTACATTATTAAGCACATCATTGCTTATAAATATAATGTAATACATACCAATATGATGAAAAGCCATTAAAATTGACAAATATGTGCACTATTTGGATACACAGTAATACTCAATCTGGTTTTGTTCAGCACTAGGAACTCAATGGGATATTAACGTGAAATTTTTTTTTTTTCAATCACTGTGCTCTGTCAAGTCCCCCCCATTTTTTACATTAGTAACATTTTTGGCCCAATCCCATAGGTTTCCAGTGACTTTCAGTTATTGAAACTCCAGGCTTAGATCTGATTTCAATCTGAAATTGAAATCCCTTTCCCCCAGCCCCAGCAGAACCCAGAGGCCTCACTTAAGAGGGTGAGGATGTGGGTTGATCCTTCAGTGTCCTCAGGGCAGCATCTTAGAAGGAAGGTTTATTTGGAGGTCTGATTTTAGAAATCATTAGTCTCTCAACTCCCACCTGTTCTCAATTCCCAGCTCCTGTGGTGTTGGGACTGGAAGAGAAAGAGAGGCAGAGATCTCATGATCCTGACTTGAGAGTGGTCTTTCATGGCACATGGACATCATCTTGGCATCCATATCCTTGTCACCTCTATCCTCTGGGCTCCTTGCCTGTGGGGCCATTGGGACTGGGCTTCTCTCTTCTGACTCTCAATTGCCTCAGGATGTTAAGACTCCCCATCTTGACCACTGTCACAGATTTTTCTTAGCTACTCCTAAAGCTTTGTGCCTCCAGAAATTTCTAGAGAAGGAAGTGCCTTTATCAAACTCACAAGTGCCACACAACACCCAGGGCTACAGATCAAGCTCTCTCAATAATTCTCTCATTATTCTCCATTCTGGTGGCTGCATCATTGTCGGCTTGCTGGTTTACAGCTCAGCAAGGATCCAGGGAGGAGAGAGATGGTAGTCTTTCTTTCTCAGGCTCTACAAGGGATTTTCTTGGGGCTCCCTCCAAAAACTGGGCTTTGTTCTAGGGGAAGCCTCTTAAATGTGAACCTCAGACTCCTCCCAAGGCCAGAGACATACAACTTTCATTTTCTCCCTTGACAACTGTTCTCTCATATGGGCTGGTGATGAGGCAGGTGGATGGTAGTTAGAATAATGGTAGGGAGGAGGAGGGCTAATTTGGTTGTCTTTTAATAAGACCATACTGGCTCCAATTTTTGCAGATATCTTTAGAATATGAGATACTTAGAGCCCATTGTTTTCAGGTATAGACCCTAGTGCCAATTCCAAAGCAACAGTCCTAGTGAACATCCTATTTTATATATTGTTCAAGTTTCATATATCTTTACTAATTTTCTGTTTACTTGTTCTATCAATTACTGAGAGAGGAGTGAAGGAATCTTCAATTATAATAGTGGGTTTGCCTATTTCTCATTTAAATTCTATCAGTTTTGCTTTTTGTTTTTTGAAACTTTGTTTTAAGTGCTTGTATATGTAGAATTGTTATCTCTTCCTGATGAATTGATCCCCTCTATCAATATAAAATGTCCATCTTTATTCCTGGTGTATGTATGTATGTATATATATATGTATGTGTGTATGTATGTATATATTATTTAAAGATTTTATTTATTTATTTGAGAGAGAGAAAGAGAGAGAGAGAGAGAGGAGCAGAGGGAGAGGGACAAGCAGACTCCTTGCTGGGCATGAAACCTGACGTGGGGCTCAATCCCAGGACCCCGAGATCATGACCTGAGCTGAAACCAAGAGTCAGATGTTTTAATTGACTGAGCCACCCAGGAGCCCCCTCCTGATGTATTTATTGTTCTGAGATCTACTTTTCTGATATTAATATAGCCACTTTAGCTTGCCAGCTTTTTTGGGGGGAGGGATTGTTTGTATGATTTATATTTTCCCATTCTTTTACTTCTAACCTACTTATGCCTTTTTATTTTAATATGAATATCTTATAGATTGCATATGATTAAATTATGATTTTTAAAATCTAGTCTGGCAGTAACTGCCTTTATATAGTAGTGTTTAGATTATGTAATATAATTATTGATATTGTTGGAATTACGTATACAATGTTCCTATTTGTTTTCTTTTTATCCCATATTGTTCTTTTCCCACTTTTCCTGCTTTCTTTGGATTAATTGTTATATTTCTAGGATTCCATGTTATTCCACTATTGCTTGTTAGATATTTCTGTTTTATTTTTAATTGTGGCTCAGGTATAAAATATGCATTTTTAACATATTAAAATTTACTTACAAATAATATTAAACTCCTTCAAGTATAGTGTAAGAAACTCACAACAGTATTCTTTTTTTTTTTTTTTAAGATTTTATTTATTTGACAGAGAGAGACACAGCAAAAGAGGGAACACAAGCAGGGGCAGAGGGAGAGGGAGAAGCAGGCCTCCCGCAGAGCAGGGAGCCCAGTGTGGGGCTCGATCCCAGGACCCTGGGATCATGATCTGAGCCAAAGGCAGATGCCCAATGACTGAGCCATCCAGGTGCCCTAACAACAGTGTTCTCCCATTTCCCTCTTCTATCCTTTATGCTATTGTTTTAATGGATTTTACTTTTATATATGTTGAGCTTCCATAATTTATTGTTGCTATTTTGATTTAAATGGTCAATTCTTTTTTTAGAAAATTAAAAATAAGAAAAATGCCTTATGTTTACCTATATATTACCATTCCTGGCATTTTTCATTCTTTTGTGTAGATCCAAGTTCCATTGGTTTCCTTCTGCCTGAAGAATTTCATGAAGAATTACATTTCTTGTAGTGTGTCTGCCTGTTGAGAAATTCTTTCAGCTTTTGCTCATCTGAAAGTCTTTATTTCACCTTTATTTTTGCATTGGGCATAAAATTCTAGTTGATAGTTTTCCTTTATTTCTTTCAGCACTTAAAATATATTGCTCTATTGTCTTTAGGCTTCCATAATTTCTGGCAAGAAGTTTGTAGTAATATCTTTATTCCTTTGTTTGTAACATGCCTTTTTTCTCTAGCTACTTTTATGATTTTTATCTTTATCACAGTTTTCAGTTTGATTATAGTGTTCCTTGATGTGGTTTTCATTGTATTTATTGTGCTGATTGGGGTTTGTTAAGCTTCTTGGATCTGTGGGTTTAAAGTTTTCATGAATTTTAGAAGAATTTCAGGCATTCTTTTCTTTTAATTCAGGTATAATGAACATATAGTGTTATATTTGTTTCAAGTGTACAATAAATGATTCAATGAGTCTATACATTTCTCAGTGCTTAACATGATAAGCATACACTTTTATCCCTTTTATCTATTTCAGCCATCCTCCCACTCACCTCCCGTCTGCCAACTACCAATTTTTTTCTCTGTATTTAAGTGTCCATATTTTGGTTTGTCTTCTTTTCTTTGTTCATTCGTTTTGTTTCTTAAATTGCACATATGAGTGAAATCATATGATATTTGTCTTTCTCTGACTGACTTATTTCACAGCATTATACTCTAGGTCTATCCATGTTGTTGCAAATGGCAAGATTTCATTCTTTTTTATGATTGAGTAATATTCCCTTGTATATATCTACCACATCTCTATCCATTTGTCTGTTGATGGACACTTGGGTGGCTTCCATATCTTGGCTATTGTAAATAATGCTGCAATAAACATAGGGGTGCATGTATCTTTCTGAATTAGTATTTTCATTTTCTTTGGGTAAATACCCCAGTACTGGAATTACTGGGTCATATAGTAATTCTATCTATCTATCTATCTATCTATCTATCTATCTATCTATCTATCT
>NW_023270380.1:961873-963871 GCF_011800145.1 Mirounga leonina
TCTATCTATCTATCTATCTATCTATCTATCTATCTATCTATCTATCTTAAATTTTTAAAGGAACCTCCATACTGTTTTCCATGGTGGCTACATCAGTTTGCATTCCTACCAACAGTGCATGAGGGTTCCCTTTTCTCCCACATCCTTGTTAATACTTATTATTTCTTGTTTTTTTTTTTTATTCCAGCCATTCTGACAGGTGTAAAGTAATATCTAATTGTGGTTTTAATTTACATTTCCCTGATGATGAGTGATGTTGAGGATATTTCCAGTGTCTGTTGGCCATCTGTATGTCTTCTGTGGAAAAATGTCTATTCAGGTCCTCTGCCCATTTTTTAATTGGATTGTTTGTTTTTATGGTGTTGAGTTGTGTAAGTTCTTCATGTATTTTTGATATCAGTCCTTTATTGGTTATATTATTTGCAAATATATTCATCCATTCAGTAGGTTGCCTTTTTTAAAAAAATCAATTAAATTTTATTGTTATGTTAGTCACCATAAAATACATCATTAGTTTTTGATGTAGTGATCCATGATTCATTGTTTTTGCCTTTTTGTTTTGTTGATGATTTCCTTCACTGTGTAAAAGCTTTTTATTTTGGTGTAGTCCCAATAGTTTAATTTTGGTTTTGTTTCCCTTGCTAGAAGAGACATTTATTTAAAAAAAATGTTGCTACAGCTAATGTCAAAGAAATTATTGTATATGTTTTCTTCTGGGAATTTTATGGTTTCATGTCTCACATTTAAGTCTTTAATAAATTTTGAGTTTATTTTTGTGTATGGTATTAAGATAGTGGTCCAGTTCCATTCTTTTGCATGTAGCTGTACAGTTTTCCCAGTGCCATATATATTCTTGCCTACTTTGTCATAGATTAATTGACCATGTAAGTGTGGGTTTATTTCTGGGCTCTCTATACTGTTCCATTGATTTGTGTGTCTGTTTTGGGGCCCATACCATACTGTTTTGATTATTACAACTTTGTAGTATATCTTGAAATCTGGGATTGTGATACCTCCAGTTTTGTTCTTCTTTTTCAAGATAGCTTTGAGTATTTGGGGTCTTTTCTGGTTCTATACAAATGTCAGAATTATTTGTTCTACTTCTGTGAAAAATGCCTTTAAAAAAAAAAGATTTATTTATTTCAGGTTGGGGGGGCAGAGAGAGAATTTTCAAGTGGACTGCCCACTGAGCACAGAGCCCAACACAGGGCTCGATACCATGACCCATGAGATCATGACCTGAGCTGAAACCTAGTTGGACGCTTAACAGACTAAGCCATCCAGATACCCCCAAAATGCTGTTTCTTTTTGATAGGGATTGTATTAAATCTGTAGGCTTTTTCAGTAGTATGGACATTTTAACAGTGTTGGCTTTTCCAGTCCATTAGCATGGAATAGCTCGTCATTTGTGTTGTCTTCAATTTCTTTTATCAATGTTTTATTGTTATCAGAGTACAGGGCTTTCACCTCCCTGGTTAAGTTTATTCCTAGGTATCTTATTATTATTTTTTTTTAATTTTTTTAAAAAGATTTTATTTATTTATTTGACAGAGAAAGACACAGTGATAGAGGGAACATAAGCAGGGGGAGTGGGAGAGGGAGAAGCAGGCTTCCCGCCAAGCAGGGAGCCCAATGCAGGGCTCGATCCCAGGACCCTGAGATCATGACCTGAGCTGAAGGCAGATGCTTAACGACTGAGCCACCCAGGCGCCCCTCTTATTATTATTATTATTATTGGTACAATTGTAAATGGAATTGTTTTCTGAATTTCTCTTTCTGCTGCTTCATTATTAGTGTATAGAAATGCAATTGATTTCTGTATTTTAATTTTGTATCCTGCAACCTTACTGAATTCATTGATCAGTTCTAATAGTTTTTTGGTGGAGTCTTTAGGGTTTTCAGTGTAGAGTATCATTCTTCATTTCTGACTTTATTTATTTGAATCCTTTCTTTCTTTCTTTCTTTCTTTCTTTCTTTCTTTCTTTCTTTCTTTCTTTC
>NW_023270380.1:963881-1044199 GCF_011800145.1 Mirounga leonina
TTCTTTCTTTCTTTCTTTCTTTCTTTCTTTCTTTCTTTCTTTCTTTCATGAATCTGGCTAAAGGTTTATCAATTTTGTTGACCTCCTGCATGCATTACTCTGTTCTATTATTTTTTTAGTTTCTGTTTCATTTATTTCAGTTCTAATCTTTATTATTTCCTTCCTTCTGCTGGCTTCAGGCTTTGTTTGTTCTTCTTTATCCAGCTCCTTTAGATGTAAGGTTATGTTGTTCATTTGAGATTTTTCTTATTTCATGAGTTAGGTCTATATTGTTATAATCTTTCCTCTTAGAACAGCTTTTGCTGCATCCCAAAGATTTTGGATCATTGTGTTTTAATTGTCATTTATTTTAATGTATTTTTCATTTCCTCTTTGATTTCTTGGTTGGCCCATTCATTGTTTACTGGCATGTTATTTAACCTCCATGTATTTGTGTTCTTTCCAGATTTTTTCTTGTGTTTGATTTCTAGTTTCATAACATGTGGTCAGAAAAGATGCATAATATGATTTCAGTCTTTTTGAAGGTATTGAGATTTGTTTTGTGGCCTAACGTGATCTATTGTAGATGATGTTCCATGTACACTTTAAAAAAATGTGTATTTGGCTATTTTTGGTTGGAATGTTCTGAATATATTGTTAGATCCATCTGGTCCAATGTGTCACTCAAAGCCACTGTTTCCTTGTTGATTTTCTGTTTGAACTGTCCATTGATGTAAATGAGGTGTTAACATTCCCTACTATTATTTTATTAGTGTTAATTTCTTCCTTTATGTCTGTTAATAGTTGCTTTATGTATTAGGTGCTCCCATGTTGGGTGCATAAATATTTACAAGTGTTATATCCTCTTGTTGGATTGTTCCCTTTATCATTATGTAGTGTCCCTTTTTGTCTCTTTTTACAGTCTGTTTTAAAATCTATTTTGTTCAATATAAGTATAACATACTCTACATCTTTCATTTTGTGGATCCCTTGACTGATTTTTTTAAAGATTTCTTTATTTGAGAGAGAGAGAGCAGGGGGAGGGTCAGAGAGAGAGGGAGAGAGCAGATTCCACACTGAGCACAGAGCCCAATGCAGGGCTTGATCTCACGACCCTGAGATCATGACCTGAGCCAAAATGAAGAGTTGGATGCTCAACTGACTGAGCCACCCAGGCACCCCCAACTTATTTTTATAGATATAACTGCTCTTATTGCTTTATGCTTTAACCTCTGCATTAGTTTTATAAGTGATTAATCTACTGCTTTTATTATGTTTGTACTTACCTGTGAAATTTTTTTCCTTTCATAATTTTCTTACTCTGATTATGGCCTTTTCACTCTTTTCTTTAACATTTCTTGTAAAGCTGGTTTAGTGGTGATGAACTCCTTAACTTTGTTTGTATGGGAAATTCTTTATCTCTCCTTCTATTGTGAATGACAGCCTTGCTGGGTAGGGTATTCTTGGTTGCAGGTTTTTTCCTTTGGCACTTATCATGCCACTCCTTAGAAGTTTCTACTGAAAAATCAGTTGATAGCCTCATGAGGTTTCCTTTGTATGTAACCATTTTCTTTTCTCTTGCTGCTATTAAAATTCTCTCTTTATCACTATGTTTTGCCATTTTAATTATTATGTGTCTTGGTGAGGACCATCTTGGTGTGGTTTTGCTGGGGACTCTCTGTGGCTCCTGGATCTGAATATCTGTTTCCTTTTCCAGATTAGAGAAATTGTCATGTATTATTTCTTCAAATAAATTTTCTGCCTCCTTTTCTCTCTCTTTTCCTGGGATCCCTGTTATGCAAATGTTATTATGCTTGATGATATAATGATGTCACTGAATTCCCTTAGCCTATTCTTATTTTGTGTTTTGTTTTTGTTGTTCTGCTAATTACTTTCCATTACTCTGGTTTTCCAGGTCACTGACCCATTCTTCTTCCTCCTCTAATCTGCTGTTGATTTCCTCTAGTGTATTTTTAATTTCAGTTATTGAGTTCTTTATCTCTGATTAGTTTTTTTTTGCATTTTTATTTATTTATTTTTGTTTTGTTTTTATGTTCAGTTAGCCAAAATATAGTACATCATTAGTTTTTGATGTAGTGTTCAACAATTCATTGGTTGTCTATAACACCCAGTGCTCATCACAACATGTGCCCTCCTTAATACCCATCACCTGGTTACCCCATTAGATACCACTTTACACCAGTTAGAACAGCAAAAATTAACAAGGCAGGAAACAACAAATGTTGGCGAGGATGTGGAGAAAAGGGAACTCTCTTCCACTGTTGGTGGGAAAGCCAGCCACTCTGGAAAATAGTATGGAGGTTCCTCAAGACGTTAAAAATAGGGCTACTCTACAACCCAGCAATTGCACTACTGGGTATTTACCCCAAAGATACAGATGTAGTGGAAAGAAGGGACATATGCTTCTCAATGTTCATAGCAGCAATGTCCTCAATAGCCAAACTGTGGAAGGAGCCAAGATGCCCTTCAACAGATGAATGGATAAAGAAGATGTGGTCCATATATACAATGGAATATTACTTAGCCATCAGAAATGATGAATACCCACCATTTACATCAACATGGATGGAACTGGAGGGGATTATGCTAAGTGAAATAAGTCAGGCAGAGAAAGATAATTATCATATGGTTTCATTCATATGTGATTGGTTCTTTTTAATATTTTCTATCTCTTTGTTAGAGATCTCACTGAGATCATCCACTCTTCCCAAGTCCAGTGAGTATCTCTATGACCATTACTTTGAATTCCTTATCAGGCATATTGCTTATCTTCATTTCAATTAGCTCTCTTGCTCTTGTTTTGCTGTTCTTTCATTTGGGACCTATTCCTTTTTCCATTTTGTCGTGCTCTCTGTGTTTGTTTCAATGCATTAGGTAAATTGGCAACATCTTGTGATCTTTATAAGTAGTGACCTTATGAAGAAGAGGTTCTGTGGTGGTGCCCTGTAGCACAATGTCTCCTGCTTACCAGAACCAGGAACTTCAGAAGCGTTTCCTATATAGCTTGTTTGCACCCTAGTATTGTGGCTTAGCACATTTGCCTTCAGTTCAGTTGGTTGTATTGGCCCACTTTGCTTGTTGTGGGCAGGGTTTGGTCCCTGCTCTCTTAAGGGGCCAATCTGTAGTTGCTTGTAGTTGGACAGTGTCAGCACCCAGACCAGATGCCTGCTCTCCACCCATTTGCTGGGGCTGCAATCACACAAAATTGCAGGGCTCTCTCTCTGTGCTGCTCCCTGAGAGCTTTTTGTTGGTGGGCAGGGCCAGCAGTCAGATTAGTTGTCTCCTGGGGCTACAGTTGAACTGGTATGTGTGTGTGGTTATATTTCTCTCTCTGCAGGGTAGGAGTCACTTTGGAATGACTCAGGTCCCTGCCAGGGCTGCTTTCTGGAAGTGATGTGGCAGGAGCCACTTTTTAAGGGTGACTGCTGAGTGGGGTAGGTTGCATGGGCAGATACATAGGAGAATATGGGGTAGGGTGTATGGTGTTAACAAGGTAGGTGTAAGGTGTTTGTGCTTGTTCCTGCAAGTGTCTGGCTGGCTAGGCTGGGGGAGGGAAGAGAAATGGCACATGCCAGCTCTTCTGTTCTTGAAGAAGTCTCCTAAAGGTCTTTGCCCCTCTAGCACACATTCTGAGGTTAATAAATAAATCTTCTTCATGTATACCCAAGGTACTTTTCAAGCCACTGCTTCTATGGTGTATCTCCTCAGAGTTGTTTGTTATGCTGTGTCTGTAAGGGCAGGGACTCAGTTTCCTATTGCCCTCCAGCTCTCCCAGAGCTAAGCCTGCTGATTTTTGAAGTGCCCAGAGTTAAGCCCTGCTGATTGCAAAAACTTGCAAAGTTAAGTCCTGCTAGCTTTCAAAGCCAAGTGTTATGGGGATTTGTCTTTCCAGTGCAGGAAAGACCTGCAGACCCCTGTGTCTGGGGTGCCTGGTGTGGGGTCTACTTCTCGTCTCTGTGCTTGTGGTGTCCCTCCCATTTGTGGTTGGTTGAATCAGGAGTTAGTTCCTGACCATGTCTCTGCCCCTTCTACCTTTTTTGATGTGGCTTCCTCTCTCCAATTAACTGTGGAAAGTGTTCTGCCCATCTTCCAGTCATTTTCTGGGTTAGTTTCACTGATGTGGCTGTTATCTAGGTTTGTTTGTGGGGCAAGTTGAGTTTAGGATTCTCCTACTTTGACATGTTCCAGGAAATCTCCCTCAGGCATTATTTCTTCAAAAATTTTTTTCAATCCTCCTTCTTTTTTGGATTCTAATTATGTTTATATTCTAATTGAATTTATGCTATACTACTTGATAAAGTCCTGCAGATCACTGAGGTTCTTTTCATTTTTTAAATCACTTTTTTTCTTTTGTGCTTCATTTTGTTTTTATAGATTGTCCCTGTAAATTTCTGTTGTAGATCACTCTTGGGGTCTTTCTCCTTTTATAGAACCCCCCTTAATATTTCTTGCAGGGCCGGCTTAGTGGTCACATATTTTTTCAACTTCTGCCGGTGGTGGAAGCTCTGCATCTCTCCATCCATTCTAAATGAAAGCCTTGCCGGATAAAGTATTCTTGGCTGCATGTTCTTCTCATTTAGTACCCTGAATATGTCTTGCCAGGCTTTCTGGCTTGCCAGGTCTCTGTGGATAGGTCTGACGTTATTCTGATGTTCCTCCCTCTGTACATAAGGACTCTCTTCCCCCTAACTGCCCTTAAGATGGTTTCCTTGGTTCTAAGATTTGCAAGTTTTACTATTACATGCCAGGGTGTTGGCCTGTTTTCCTTGATCTTAGGAGGGGTCCTCTCTGCCTCTAGGACTCGAATGTTTGTTTCATTCCCCAGATTAGGGAAGTTCTCAGCTACAATTTGCTCAAATACATCTTCTAGCCCTCTCTCTCTCTCCACTCCCTCTGGGATTCCAATGATTCTGACATTGGAACACCTCATGGTGTCACTTATTTCTCTGATTCTATTTTCATGGATTCTGAGTTGTTTTTCCCTGGCCTCCTCTTTTCCCTTTTTATCTATTATACTGTCTTCCAGATCGCTTATTCTCTCTTCTGTCTCAGTTACCCTAGCTGTTAGATTATCTAGATTGGATTGGATCTCATTGATAGCATTTTTAAGTTCTGCCAAATCACCTTTTATTTCTGCCCTTAGAGACTCTATGTTGCCATTAATTGATTTCTCCATTCTAGCCATTGTCTTCACAATTGCTAGCTTGAATTCCATCTCTGACATCTTGGTTATATCTGCATCCATTTGTAAATCTGCAGCATAAGTCATAATCTCTGAGTCTTTTCTGTTTTGGGGGCTCCTCCTCCTAGTCATTCTGTTGATGGGTGTTTGAGGGAATTTTGTGCTTCATTTTGAATTTAAGTTCCTTGCTGTTCTTTTCTAGGATGTTTAATTTGTAAATTCCACTCAGTAAAATTTTCATTTCAGATGTTATATTTCTCATTTGCTTCTCTTTTATACCTTTCACTTCTCTCCTCATTATCCTCATGTTTTCCTTTAAATCTTTGAGCTATCACACATTTATATGTCTGCTTTAATGGTTTTGTTTGCATATTCCATTTTCCCTATTATTTCTGGATCTTTTTCTATTGACTGATTTTTCTACTGATTATCACATTTTTTTCTGTTTCTTGGAAATCTAGTAATTTTTAAAAAGATTTTATTTTTATTTGACAGAGAGAGACATAGAGAGGGAACACAAGCAGGGGGAGTGGGAGAAGGAGAAGCAGGCTTCCCGCCGAGCAGGGAGCCCGATGTGGGGCTTGATCCCAGGACTCTGGGAGTCATTAGGCAGACGCCTAATGACTGAGCCACCCAGGTGTCCCGGAAATCTAGTAATTTTTTTATTAGATGTAGGACATTGCAAATTTTTTCACTGTTGAATGCTGAATATTATTTTATTCCTTTAAAGTGTGTTGGAGTTTGATCTGACAGGCAGTCAAATACTTGCAATCAGTTTGGTCCTTTCAGAGCTTGCTTTTAAGCTCTTATAGAGTAGGTCTAGAGTTTTTATCCTAAGACTAATTTAGTGCCATTTCCAAGGTTTTAAAGCAGTTTGTTCATTTTTCTTTTCTTTTTTTAATGGGAGAAGGCAATTTTGGACTCTGTTTTCTTATTTTTATAAGTGGAAGTCTCTTTTGATGAGACCTAAAAATAACTATAGAGATATGTGTTACGTTCATGGGACTGTTTGGGAGTGTTTGGGGTAAAGTAAATTTATAGCAATGATTTAATAGTATGAGCCTATAGGTGTGAGGCAGATGGGGCTACTTACTCTGCGCATATAAAAAAGGCTTTCTAGAGAAACAGAGATTAGCTGAAGTGATGCTCAACAGCCAGATCTACAAATAAGAAGGGCTGGGTCAGTGGTTCTTAACTTCTAATGCGAAGGGAAGTGTTCAAGTGTTCATTAAAAGGGCAGATTCTTGGCCTCCTACAAAAGATCTTGACTCAGAAGGTCTAGGGTGGGACCTCATAATTAGTATTTTAATAGGCATCCTAAGGTGATTCTGATACAGGTGTTGTGTGGACTATTCTTGGAAAAACACCAGCTAAGGATCCTAGTTGGTATATCCTGATGTGAACCTATATAATTCCATCTCAGGCACATAGGCAGGGCCAGTGAGAAAGCAATTGTCCTTCAGGACCAGATGGAAGGTAAAGGAATGAGAGTGTGAGTAAGAGGTGATAGGGTATTGGGTACAAGAATTACTTTCCCTTAGCAGGCTGCCTAGACTTTGTGTAGAAAGTATACTCAGGATTAGGTGCTGAAGGCCTCGAACAGGGAGACATTCAGACACAGGAACAAGAACAGCCCTGAAGGAAAACAGCTAGAGTCAAAGCAAAATGACAACTATACTTTGCTGGCTGACACACTGGCAACTACAAATACTGATTTAAATGAACTTTTGCCTCTACAGTGATCTGGCCTTTTTCATGAAATACTCATCTCCATCTCAGTGAGCTCTCTAGGGACACAATTTTAACTTTGTAGTCATTCATGCTGGGTTGTTATATTAGCCAACTTGCCTTAGTGCTGTATTGAAAAGCTCAGTAGAAACATAGAGCAGGGTTGATCTCTTCATCAGGGTTCCTAAAAGCCCCATCTCAGCAAGAATTCAAGAATTCAGGTCGACTGAGTGCTGCTCAGAATCCTTTACTAATTTCCTTTTGATGTATCACCAGTGAGGAGTCAAATCTTCCTATTTTCTGTCCAAACACTAACCACCACTGGTGCATGGAGCAAAGACAGAATTCTTTTAACTACAGATAAAGGAACTACAAAAGAGGAGTCCCTGGGGACAAAGAATGAGTACTCTGACAAACAGGCCCACTGTAGGGCTTCTTCAGAGCAGGATGTGCACTTGGACCTGTGAGCAAGGAGAGAACATTGGACTTTCATGTTACTTAATGAAACTGAAGAAGATGAGAATAGAAGTAAAACACTGGGAATATGTCTTCCTGGATTATTTTGTGATCGTTTGTGATTGAGGACAGCTCCCAATGCCAGAAAGTAATCCTGTTCAGAGGTGACTGGCATTGAAGGAAAAAAGTGTCAGTGGAGAACCCACCTGCTGTGTGAGGAGTCAAGAAATTGCAGTGTTGTAGGACTTTGCAATCACAGTTACAAACTGTCAATCACAGTTCCATGGTGGAGTGTTCTTAGCAGAAGAGTCATGGAAATCTTATTCTTGAAGAGGATTGTGAATTGAGGAGGAGACTTCATGAAATGCAAAACAAAGAGACCCCTTTACTTTGTGGAGAAGAAAAACTGTTTTCAGCTGATGTATATTTACTGAGCATCTGTAGATTTTTTTCTTTTCTCTATGAATTGTTGCAGCATTTCCCAAATGAGTTTTGCCCAATATTTACCCTTTGGGATGCTCCTTTCAAAAAAAGTTTCATGATCAAATTTTGGGGGAACACTGCCTATTATATCCTCCTTGTAGATGTATGCAGAAGGCTGTTCAACCAAGAAAAGAAGAAACACAAAAAATATACATATTTTTGCTTATATTTAAAAAAAATGGAAGGACGGACACCTGGGTGGCTCAGTCCATTAAGCGACAGACTCTTGATTTTGCCTCAGGTCATGATCTCATGATGTGGGATCAAGCCCCACATCGGGTTCCATGCTCAGCAAGGAGTCTGCTTGTCTCTCTCCCTCTGCTCCTCCCTCTGCTCCTGTGTGTGCTCTCTCTCTCTGTCTAAAATAAATAAACAAAATCTTTTAAAGAAAAAGACAGAAGGATAAAGCATTCAAAATGGTTATCTAAAAGAGAGGGAGGCAATATTGAGAGAACGTAGAAATTAGACTTTTTTGAATATACCTTATTTTGTATATTTAACTTTGGAATCATGTAAGCATTATGAAGAATTCTAAAACAAAGCTAAATAAATGAAAAAAAAAATGAATCATTGAAAATTGAAAGTAAAACAAAACAAATGAAACTGTTCCTAGGTGGGACATACTTCTGAAAAGGAATTATTCCAATTAACTCTAAAACAGAATAATTTACTGTACATCCCTTCTGGGAATATGCCCTAAGGATATAGACCAAACCAAAACACCCAACCAAATAAGAAAACCCCCAGGATATTAAACTGTTTTCAGTAATCATATTGTTGATAGTAAGGTTGATATTATTATTTGGAGACTTTTGTGTGTTTTGTTATAGGAAAAGTAATTATGCTGGTGGTGTTGAGAATTGAATTTTTTTTGGCAAGTTTGAAAAGAAAAACAAATGTAAAATTGTTGATGTTATATAAAAGCCCTGTAGCTCTAAATTTGAATTGGAAATATCAGTATGAACCCATAATGTATTTTATCCTCAACAAAATAAAACATATTTTTTTAGCTCTATCCACCCAAAACCCTAGACACAAAGACCAACCCAGTAGCAGTAAGCACCCCTACAATCTAGATGATGTTCTCTAAATGTCACTAGAAGGAACCAGGACTCTGGAGAAATGATTGCTTCCAGGTCTGGGGCACAAATGAGCCTAGAAATTTTTTCATACCAGAAAGAAAAGATGCCATGAAATAATACTAGAATTATGTCCAAAGGACTGAAGACCTAATTTGAACAAGTTCTCATTGATCAAAGATGGGACAATTTCAGCATCAATAAGGATAGCAGCTGCAGTGTTTAAATCTATAGGTTCATAATGACATCAAAAAGGAAGAAACCTTCATTGGATATCTTTGGAAGGTTTCAGGGAACCATTTCATTATCTTGAAAACAAGTAAATTAAAGGAAAGCATCAGAAGTCTATTTCAGGTTTCTTGTATGATCTTCATTTCAGAATAACCAAATAGTAGACAAAGGAAAATTTTTATTTATTTATTTATTTTAAAGATTTTATTTTTTTTAAAGATTTTATTTATTTATTTATTCATGAGAGACAGAGAGAGAGAGAGAGAGAGGCAGAGGGAGAAGCAGGCTTCCCGCGGAGCAGGGAGTCCGATGCGGGACTCGATCCCAGGACCCTGGGATCATGACCTGAGCCGAAGGCAGACGCTTAACCATCTGAGCCACCCAGGCACCCCTTAAAGATTTTATTTATTTATTTGACAGACAGAGACATAGTGAGAGAGGGAACACAAGCAGGGGGAGTGGGAGAGGGAGAAGCAGGCTTCCCGCAGAGCAGGGAGCCTGAGGCGGGGCTCGATCCCAGGACCCTGGGATCATGACCTGAGCCGAAGGCAGACACTTAACGACTGAGCCACCCAGGCACCCCAAAGCTTGTATCTTTTAGAGCAGGGATTGGCAAACCATGGTCTGTGGGCCAAGTGTGGCCCACAGCATGTTGTGTAAATAAAGTTGGTTGGAACACAGCCATTCCCATTTGTCTCTTGTCTCTGGCCCTTGTGCACTCACTCCATTGGCAGATTTAAGACCTTATATGACAGAGACCTTATCTGTCACTTTGCCAACTGGCTCTTGTTTTAGAGACACCTATTGACATAGTTACAGATGAAATGATGTGATACCTGGGGTTTGCTTCAAAATATTCCAGGGATGGGAGAATAGGTGGTGATGTAGATGAATTGGAACTGATTGTATTGAATTTGGGCTTATAATTTTGTTTCATTATACTATTCTCTTGATTTTTATGTTTTTTTTCCTTTGAAATTTTTCATAATAAAATATTTTTAAATAACGTAAATCTGTACTTACATAAAATATTTTCATGATATATTGTTAAATGAATAAAGTAATCTGTAAAGTGGTTTGGCATGAAAAAATATATTTATATTATATATATGTATATCCATGAAAATGTGTGAAATAAACAGACAAAACTGTTAACAGTGGGAGTGGAAATGGGTTGGATGAGAAATAGGTTGGATTTTTTTTAACTTCATACTGTTCTGTTTGGTATTTTTCTTATTCAATTGTTGATTCCATGTTAATGGCATTGCTCAATCATATCATGGCAATACATCTTTCCTTTTGCTTTATAATTCTCTCAAATTTTGTAATATTTACTTTGAGGATATTTTACTAAATACACTTAAAGTTCTTAAATATTTTCCTATGAATTAAACATTTAATTTGTATTTAACCTAAAAAAAACCACCAAACGTAATGCATATGTTTTTTACAGTAATTTTTAAAAAGATATAGATTGTCACAAGTTTCCTGTATTTCCAATTGAATTCCAAAGAAAATTGGTGACCAGCTCTTGATAAAAGATTTTCCAAAGACGTTTTCATTTGTCTGTTTATTTACTTATTGGCCATGGGATTCACCACTGTTGGGCAAGTGGGTCCGTGGAAGGCCTGCCTGTTCCGAGGCTCTTGGTGTCTGACCCATGGTCCTTCAGTGTGCGGTTGGAGCCCAGGATGGAGTGGCTGCCGCTGGGCAGAGTGAGGAGGCTTTGCGAGAGCAGCCCTTCTGGGTGGCTGGGCCTATTCCTGGCTGCCGAAGGTCTATAAGCCCCTCACATCCTCAAATAAATCCCTTTCTTTTTAAATAAAACTCAGTGGGTACTTTGTTTGCAATTGTGAGCCCTGACTGATACTACTGTACATTTTCTGTATATGATTATGATAACTGTTGTCTTTCTTGTCCTTATCTTTTTATTCTATTAAAAATTATAATGGGTGATTAATATTTGTTGGCTGAATGAATGAATGAGGGGTTAAGTGTGTTTCTCCTTCTGTTACACAGAGCCCACCACAAGGGTGGGATTGACATGTATGTATAAGGAACATTAAAACCTCACAGAAAAACTCACAAAGACCAGAATTGCAGAACAAAACACTTTTGAGCCAGGCCCAGGATTGTTGGACGACTTGCCAGGCCCATGAGGCCCACAGTGGGTGCAGTCAGACCTCAAGCCTCCTGCCTCTGAAGCTAGGTCTTTGGCTTTGTCACCCTGTCTCGTGTCATCAGAGAAGTCTTCCAGGCTTTACCGCAATGCCAGGAGTGGGTTAGAGAGAAGTAAGATGTGAGGAGGGGGTGGGGAGAACTGCAAAATTGCTCTTTTGTTTGTTTTGTGCTGATTTCCTATTTTTATCAAATCCTGGGATTTTTATCTAAGATTTTCTTCTGTAGCAAGGTCCTTTCAAGGCAGTGGTAATGTTAGCATTTTTGTTCCAATAACACCAAGTGCAATGCCCTGTAATAAGAAAAAGAAAAACCTCTATGAAAATCAGGGTATTGGGTCACCCAAGAACAACCGTCCCCATGAGCTCAGTGAGTCAGACAACTTTCATAAGAGAGGAAGAGTTGTCATGCTCTGATAACCCCTTTTTCCATCTGCAGCCTTTTGCTTTCAGTACTTTGCAACCTGGGATGATGGATCCTCTATAAGACAGGATGAAGAAGCCTTCTTGAGTGCTGGATATCCAGTCCCGGTGAGGGAGCATCCGACGGAGAGCAGCTATGGTGGCCACGTCTCCCAAGGCAGCACAATCTTTTTCAGAGACAGGAAAACACAAGATGAATCTAGCCAAGGCCAAGGAGAGAAGACTCCCCCACCCCCTTACTCCTCCAGTCTTTGAGGCATAAGGCGGAAGTTGCCTAGAGGAGCACGGTTCTCTCAAAGACATTTCGTTGGCTTGGCAGGATTTTTTCAGCTCTTGGTTTAACATTTGGTGGTGTTTAAATTCTAAAGAACCTGGAATAACCTAGAAAAACAATCTAGAAAAAGGTACCTAGAATAATCCATAAATCTAAAGTACCTGGCACATCTTGGGTGAAAGGTCTAACAAAAGTTATTGTATCGACAGGCTTCTTGTTTCAGTTCTGTAAGTTTCTAAATTTCCTCTTGGCTTGTTGGGAAGTTCATTAAAATGCCTTTGCAGTAGCTCCTTGGAAGCAGATGCTTTTTTGATTTCTTAAAACATTCCTCTACAAATCCCTTCATGATTTCAGGCAGAGTATAGGTGGGCAGCCTCCCCCAGTTCTTCCTGGAAAAAACCCTGGCCATCTATGACAGATGGAGGCACACTGATTGAATATAAAGCTACTAAATAATAAAAACTCATGAAAAATAAATGCACCCAGAGAAATAAGCTTTTCCATAGCAGCCCATTCCATCATATTTTCCTGACGGCTTATCTAATTTATGATGGCAATTCTATGGCAGTTCCTCTTAATTTCCTATTATGGGTAATTTATTTTTTCCCCTTCTGAACATGCAGTATAAAAGTTTTTACTGCACACATAAGGGAAAAGGAGACAGCCTCAGACACTGTGCTAATGCCAACACAACATCTTGAATTGCCCCTTGGATATAGGCTTTTGTAAAAGTTAATCAGTTGAAAGACTGTATAGCAAAAATGGTTTTGATTAGAGCCCCACTGAAATTCTGGATGCAGAGAAAGGGGTTAGCTGTCACAAGGTGAAAAATTTGGGTAAAAAATGGGACACCCTCAGCCACAGATGATTTTGAAAACAGATGCACACAATTTTCACGCAGCTCCAAATGAATCCGCCCACTTCCCATATTCCGTTGCTGAGCGTACAGCACTTGCCACTGGAATCTAAACATCGTTTGGTAGACTAAGGAACAGAACAGCAATCGGAACGGAGGGAGAGAACAGAAAGGTGGTTGTGGGCTAAGCGGCACACACGAGATGGAACCTCTGCTGCTCATCCCAACCTGTGGAAGTTTCCTTTGGGGAGAAGAAAAGTGAAGAGAAGATCTGAAGTTACAAAGGGGCTGCTTCCTCAAGACATCCCCGAGAATGGAAGGGAGGGAGAGAGACCGAGTAGTAGGGACTGGGCAGTGTACGTGGACAAAGACATTGGCTCACGTAAGTTGGCAAGTCCAGCTTTGCCCACTCTTCTGGTCAATAATGTGGATTCCACAAATATAACCGTCCTATCAAAGAAGGCTGAAACTCTCTTTTTGTCCCCCTTCCAAACATGATGAAGAGTGACTACTGAAATTTCTAACATGTCTGTGAAATACGGTGTGGTGGAAAGGACAGAGATCTTAGAGCTGGAAGACTTGGATTTGAATCCTGGCTGTGTGGTCTTTCATTTGATATATTAACTTATTTTTAAAATTTTTTATTTTTTATTTTAATTAACTAATTAATTAGTTTTTAAAAATATTTTATTTATCTGTCTCAGAGAGAGAGAGAGAACAAACAGAGGGAGCAGCAGGCAGAGGGAGAAGCAGTCTCCCTGCTGAGTAGGGAGCCCGATGCAGGACTCGATTCCAGGACCCTGGGATCATGACCTGAGCCTAAGGCAGATGATTAATTGACTCAGCCACTAGGCATTCCTAAAATTTTTATTTTTAAAATTGTGTTTAAGTTTTCATTTTAATTCTGGTTGAACCCAGTGTTATATTAGTTTCAGGTGTACAATATAGTGATTCAACAGTATTGAACTTCTATTGCCCGATTGCCAAATAGATGTGAGTTGCAATGATGCCTCTGTCACTAAGATTGGTGTGATGGGGGCACTTTCCTCCCATCTCCCCACGAAGCACTGTTTTTAATGGTTCAGTTTTTATTCCATGTATTGTCATCACCACGCAATCCAGTACTTTACTTACATTATTGCATCTGTGTTTGTTTTTTCTCTTGAGCCAATCTAGAAGCCCCTTGAGAGACAGGCCCACACTTAGGACTACCCGTTCTGCATGGTGCTGGGAATGCGCTGTGCTCAGCACACGCGGAGTACGTGAGGATGTGCTTGGTGACTAAGGAAAAGACCTTCATGTCCCTCCCACATAGCCACCCCTTAGTGACCTAAAGTGTCTGGTGACTTCTCCTCTGGACTCTGGGACAACACAGACTCTTGGGGTGTCTGTGAGCATCACCAAGAAAACTAAGTTTGGGCCCACCGCACAAATGTGAACCACGTAGCAAGACTCTTCCCCTCAGCTCATCAGATTGTTTTTTTAATTAGTTGAAGTTGGTAGGCTTTAAATCATAACAAGACGATGCAAGTTGGTTATAACGCAGTAATTTAAATGTAGTCACAACAGGGATGTCTGAATTACAAACAGTGTGATTACTTTATGATGCTGCATTTTTCCAGAGCATGGGAGCCCAGCCCAGGACTGGCTGGCTGCCGCTGATAAGGGCTCTACCCTGTTAGCAGGGAGAGGAGGGGTCCTCAGGCCCTCACTCCTGACAAGGTGGGGCAGGCGCTGTAAGCTGCCAGAACCCTGCCACCCCCCACCCCAACCTGCAAGGGAGGAGGAGTAGATACGGTAGATATGACAGAGAGCTACCTGAGGCTCGACACTCATAGAGCAACAATATGGTGCTGAGCACCGGGCTTAGTAGTGAGAATTCAGAATAGAATGAGATAGTGCCTTGTGGATTCTGAATCATTTAATGATTCAGGGTCAGTCAAAGATTAGGTGGATATTTATCCATCTCTCTCTCTCTCACACACACACACACATAGTCAATTATCACAGTGAAGGTTATTAGTAGCACTGACTCTAGAGGTTGGGAAGGGGGGATGCCAAGAGTTCCAGGAATAACAGGATCGATGGGAGCTCTCTGCCTTCCAGGCTTTGCCATGGGCTAACAAACAGAAAAGATCTACCTTGAAGTTGGGCAGTTACCTGTCCACCTATGGAAGGTCAGCGCTTTTTGTGCTTCCCTAAAGCAAAGCATCTTTAACCTTTTAGCTTCTATCAGTTGTACTTTCCAGATTGGTTCTATGAGGGTCCGTGTCCCTCCTCTCTCCACCTGCTATGCAGAAGTCCCAAGGTCTGCATCTCAGGGTTAAAAGACCACTAAGTTCATCCATGTCCACTCCCCATCTGATCCTGGAATTGGCTAAATTGTTGAGCTGGTTCTTGGTCACCAGGGTACAATGTCACCACTGTAGTTGTCACTGTAGCTGGTTCCAGATTAGCTTGAATGTGAAAGTTGAAAAGTCCTTTTCTACTCATAGTTCTGCTTCCTTGTGGTTTCCTCCAGTCTGTGGATTATTTGGCCCTGTGTTCCACAACCTCAGGATGTGCTGACACTCCCAGAAGTCTGCCTGTCTGAAAGGAGGAGAATGTGGAAAAAGAGTTGTAGATCCAACAGGGTGCAGACAGATCTCCAAAAAAAAAAATCTCAATTTCTTTTTCAGAAGAAGAGGTGTTTCCCAAATGAGCAAGCATCAGTAGGGAAAGATGAACCACTGGGGATTTTCAGAGGTAAGTTTCCCTCATACCAGCTCATGTGAGAACCTTGGAGGAAGCATCTATATTTAGATTCAGGCAAAGAAAGTGATATCAAAGATGGTCTTAGGAGCCAAGTCAGCATTACTAGAAAGCATCTGATGGGACAAGAGAGTCACAGAGAGGAGAAAAACTTCAAATAACTCAAGGATTTTGACTTTCTGAACATCAGGACTGCTATACATTGTCCAAGAATGCTGCTGACCTACCACAGCAATAGTAGTGGCCTTTTTGGTACTCTCACTGGGATTCAAGTTCTGGGAGGGTGAGAACCCTGCCATCTTGTTCTCCATCATTCTCAGAGCCCAGCCCAGTGCCTGGCACCTCATGGGTCCTTCACAGATATCTGCTGGATAAGTGAATGAATATTGATTGAGGAGATTATATAATGCCAAGTGATCATAAATCCACATAGATTTTTAAAGGACCTGCAGTTTACTAAGCACAATGGCATGCATATTTATCTGAAATATTATTGCGTATATATGTGCAAAATAGATCACAGATGCTACTCTACTTACAAAAGGTTGGATTTCAAATGGCAGTTTATAGGTCTCTTTGTCTAAAATGAGATTATATAAGCAATGTTAATGCCATCCAATGGTGGCAGTGGAGTTGATGTATTTTTGCTGTAAAGTGTACTAAAGTCATACACTATGGCCTTAATATTAATAAGTAGTGGCTTTTGAGTGCTTACCATATACCAGGGTTCATGCTAGTGTTTTTTTTTTTTTTTTTAAAGATTTTATTTATTTATTTGAGAGCGAGAAAGAGCACATGAACAGGGGGAGGGGCAGAGGCAGAAGCAGACTCTCTGCTGAGCAGGGAGCCCCATGCGGGGCTCAATCCCAGGACCCTGGGATCATGACCTGAGCCAAAGGCAGATGCTTCACTGATTAAGCCACCCAGGTGCCCCCATACTAGTATTTTGTATGCATTACTTCCCTTAACTCTACAAGCTTCTGAGGAAGGTATGTTAATGATCTCCATTTTATAGATGGGTAAACTGCAGCTCAGAGAAGTGACGGCCTAGTTGGCTTAGCTTCTGGTAAGTCACAGGTTCGGAATTTGAATGGCAGGAACTGGTTTGGAGACTAACCACTATGCTATACTTTTGTTGGAGCTATAAAAGTTTCTAAATCAAAATGTTGTAAGTAGAATGGTTTCCATATTGATTTAGCTTGTGGACCATGTTTGGTGCTCATATGGTTAGCTCATTCCTAGCAAGAACTCTAGGGCCCGGCCTGTAGGTACAGGCTGATCATAACTTAACTCCCCAGTGAAGTCAACATGGTCAGTCTCTAGCTCCCTGAGGCTCCCTCAGTTTTCATCCTGGGCTCTGCCCAGTGCCTGGTCTCTGCCAGCCAAGCAGCCCCTATATCAGAGGGCTCAGCTTGGCCAGCAAGTGCAGTCTGCCTTATGCTGCTGCTCAGTGAACATGGAGTGAATCTTAATTATCTAAGAGCCTGTTGAACTGTAATTTCCCCCCAGCCAGGCAGACTGTCTTGTCTGCATGACAGGATTTTGGGTCAGGTTTCCTGATCAGTGCTCCTCTTCCAAGTCCTCTGCTAGAATTAGAACTCAGAACTGAAGTTCTCACAACTGGGGCCCAACACCCTCTATTCTTGTGCTGCTTAGCCTTTTCCCTGTGGGCCCGTGAGAGGAAAGGCTAGACTCCTTTAACAAAGAGATTCCAAATGGATAATAGGTCAAGCATGTTAGAATGTTATTTCTTCCTCACACAGTTAGATCCAGTGATCGTTTCTGGTTGTTAGGGAATCCTGCTTCATTCAGTGATTCTGGGACTCTGGCTCCCTTTAGTTTGTGATTCCCCCATCATCTAGGGCATTATTTTTGTCCACATCTAGCTCGAAGAAGAGGACAAAGAGGATGAAGGAGTCCCAACCGTGTCCTAAAAGCCATTTGTGTTCCCATGGCTAGAGTTCTGTCACCCATGGCCATCTCTAATTACAAGGGAGATAGGAAGCGTAGTCTGGTGATGTGCTCAGATTCTCAAGCTAAACTTGGATTCTGGGGAACAGCTAGAATTCTGGGCCACTGGACTGTATTAGCTTGGAGGCCAGGCTACCAGTGAAAGAGGACCCCAACTAACAGTAATTTGAACAAGCTAAAGACTTACTCTTCTCTCATCTGAGAGTGGTCTGGAGTTCAGGTCTAGTATGGTGGTTCCACACCCCCCCGCTCCCCACCCAGGGATCTATATTCCTACTTTGCCCACCTACCCACCTAGGATGTGCCTTCATGATCCAAAATGGCTGCGTCGGCCTCAGACACCACGCTCCATTCCAGTCAGCAGGAAGGAGGCAAAGAAGGGCACATCCCCTGTACCTTCCAAGGAGATTCCCCTGAAGTCCTGTACAACCTTTCTGCTCACACATCCTCGGTCACAATTGAAGTCCTATGACCCCACCTTGCACTAGAAGGCTGACGAACACGATCTTTTCTTCCGGGCCCAGTGGGATTTTGTTCCCAAGAAGGAAAGGGACGATGGACGTGGGCGAGCTCACCGAGCACCCCCGGCCTCACCGTGTTTGCGGTGCGCGCGGCTGTCGGGAGGAGCGCGGTGCCGCCGACGCACCTGCACCTGCCGCTGGTGTTCTGGCGGCCCCAGATGTTGCCCACAAACGGAAAAACAGATGTCGGTCCTTGTCCAACCACTCTTGGCGGAGAAGCAACAGGAAGCACATAAATCCGGCGAGCGTCAGAAAAGGGGACGGCGGAAAACCCGCGGCCGCCCCGGCAGGGAGCCCGCACGGCTCTTGCCGGCCACGTTGGGATTTCTTCAGAACAACACTTTCCCGAAAAGGTTAGTACCCTTTTAGCTTATCTTCTTTCAGTTCGTTTTGCGTGGGAATCACCAGCCACAGGTCTTGTCTGCGCCTACTGGTTCAGCCTGCAGACTCCTGTCGTTTACTGTTTGCTGATGGCTCAGGTTGAAGGCCGTCGAAACAGGGCACTTGGCCGTGAGGCTAATCTTAGTCTTGCCAGCAGGTCCCCTCTTCCATGTGCAGATGGTCATCTCATTTCCTCGAAATGGCTGTTTTCCAGCTACCCCTTGTCATGCTTCGTCAGGGGTGCAAAAGCAGGGGCCGCGGGCAGATAGTCCCTCCCTCGGCTCTGCTGTCTTCTCTTCTCCTCCCAGGGCTAGATCACTCTGTGTGAGCTCGCTCTCTCTCCATCTCTCACAGGGCTTTGTTAAAAGGGGAACAAGAAGACTGCATCAGGGTCTAACCAGAGGGGCAGGACGGCCTATATACTTTTCTGGATCCAGGGCAAAGTGAAAGTGCAGGGCCACTTGTTCACAAATTAAGAATTTCAAGAGCGCGACAGCAGGGCATTCATCAAGAGCAGGGCTCTCCTAAGTGAGAGCCGTGCATGGGTTGCATGGCTATGAAGCTAGAGGTCTATCTCTGGAGGAGGAGCGGGGGTGGGGAGTGGAGCAGATCCAGCTGCAGCCTTGTACCCAGGGAGTGAGTCGGCAGCTCCCTGATGGTGTGTGTGAGCCACAGAACCTGCTGCTCCTGGCCCCCTGCCAGTCTTCCAGGAATCTCTCCTGTGGCCAGCCCCCCCCCCCCCCCCCCCCGCCGCTGGAAACCTAGGGCCAGGGCGTTCAGGGAAGAGCGTGGGCCTCGGCAAGGGGACCCATGCCGAAGCCACTGCAGTCACCACCTGCCAACTGAATTCTCTCCACCAATCCTTCTTCTTCTTCTCTCTCTCTCTTTTTTAAAGATTTTATTTATTTATTTGAGAGAGAAAGAGAGAGCACAGGAGGGCGGAAGGGGCAAGAGGGAGAAGCCGGCTCCCTGCTGAGCAGTGAGCCTGATGCAGGACTCAATCCCAGGACCCTGGCATGATGACCTGAGCAGAAGGCAGAAGCTTCACCCACTGAGCCCCCCAGGCACCCCTCCTCCAGTCCTTCTACACACAGATCTCAGCTTGCAGTCTCTCATCCAAGGAACCATAGGTGATTGTTTCACCAAACGTGCTCCTGCATAACAAGGCCCACCCATCTTTCAGTGACAGTCTGTTGTTATCACCTGCTGTCTGACCTCCTCCAGTAATTATTACATTTTAGGTTCTCTTGTTACTACTGGATGCTACTTCAGGGCATTATTTGCCAGATTGGGTCAAACGCAATGTGATCTCAGACTCAAAATAACAGTGGTTAAACAAGATTAAAGTTTATGTCCCTCGCACGTAGGGAATCTAGAAGCGTGGTGCAGGCTGTTATGGTGTCTCTGAGGTCACTGGGGACTGAGGCTCCCCCTCACCTATCGTTCTGTCATTTTAGTGACGGTCTCCGAGGTATAAGATGGCTGCTGAGCATCAGACACGGTCCCCTTGTTCAAAACCTTGCCCAGAAGTCCCAGACAACACTTTTGCTTATATCTCATTGTCTGCAATGTAGTCCTTTGTTTACAAATGGCTGGGGGGGGGGGTGGCTGGGAAATGTCTTTTATTCTGGGTAGCACTGGCTGACTTACATAATGGGATTCTGTTACAGAAGAAGAAGAAGGAGGAGGAAGAGGAGGAGGAGAAGGGAATAAATACGGAGAGACAGTGAGGGAGTTAGTCTAGGGAGGAAGACAGGCCCCTATCCCACTTAGCACCCCTTCCCCAGCTACAGGCTGGGCCCTACTCTTAGCAGAGGGACCATGTGGGTCACAGGCTGCTGTGGACTTGGATATGCATTGAGCCAGCCCTGCTACCCCTTCCCCAGCTCCCCAGCTCCTGGATCAGATCCCCCTGGGTGTACCTTTTGACTTGAAGTCATATGGGTCTGCTAAGTGTTGCAGAAACAGTTGCTCTTCGAATAACAAATGTGTTGCTGTAGACAGATAGAAGCTGCTGATGGGAATTTAGAGATCGGCTAGACACATGATTTTCAAGCACTTTCAGCAATGGAAACATTTCTTTCATTGCACGCTGAACATGGAGCCCAGTATGAAGATGGGTCAAAGTCGAGCTGCTTCTGTTAGAGATGGGGGTGTGGGTAGGGCTGGCACTCAGCCCT
This sequence comes from Mirounga leonina, assembly GCF_011800145.1. Taxonomy (NCBI): domain Eukaryota; kingdom Metazoa; phylum Chordata; class Mammalia; order Carnivora; family Phocidae; genus Mirounga; species Mirounga leonina. The sequence continues at coordinate 984,575 of NW_023270380.1, forward strand.
GCTCCCTCGTCTCCCGTCTCCCGGGCCGGCTTCCATGCTCCCTGCACACCACACCAGTGCTCGGGCTCTCTGGGGTCTCGTTCAGATCAGCTCTTCTAGTCCAGGTCCACTGTTTTGCTGATGAGAACACAGAGGCCCAGGGAGCTTGTGACTTGGACAGAGCTGACAGCCGGTGTGTTTTGTCCTTGCTGGTGTGTGTGTAGTGTCGAAGTTAGTGGGGCTCACTGGGGGCACAGATCTGAGACAAGCAGAGTCCTAATGCTCTGCTGACATGGAGGTTGTCAGTACGTGGCCGCAACGGGCCGAGACCTTTCTGTGTATTACAGAGGCCATCATTCTGTCTGATGGGGCCAGTGGGAACTGAGGTCATGCAGAATCGACCCTGGCTATTGATTTGGTAGGGTTTTTTTTTGGTAGTTGGAACAGCAGATTTCTAATCCCTTTGATAGGCTTAGAGGACTAGGGTAGGCTGTGCTTTAATCTGTAGCAGGGTGAGAAAGAGGCATGTTAACAGCTAGCAGTCGTGGTGGCATTAGGCTTCCCTGCCTCTTAGGGAGAGAACTGTCTTTGTTTGGGAAGATGGGAGGATCAGCCGCTAGAGGTGGAAGCCGCACAAGGCTCTGGGTTAATTGTTAGGCTGCCGTGTTTCCTTCAGAGTTCCAGGCTCTTCCCTTCCCTCCATCTGCCTCTGCCCATTGGCTCCACTCTCTTCTCTCTGCTCCAGAGTTTCATTTGCTAGTAACTCGGGCTTTCTCATGGCCTACTGTGGCTGCCCGCCATCTTTCGTCATCATGACCTTACGGGTTTTACTTCCTCTGCTAAATTGCTTCTTTTCCTATAAGCATTTCTACATTCAGATTCCTGAGAAATGTGAGTGGATACAGCCTGTTTCTCTTTTTCATCAAGGCATGGGTCAAAGGCCAGCCTGAAGAATGACTGTCATGAGGTGGGCGCCCACTTGGACTTCTCAGCAGTGGCCGACAGAGAGAGAGGTGCCGTGGTTGCAGAGCTTCTGCTCCTTCAGCCACGGTGCCTGGCGGGCAGCATCCTTCATGACAGGGAACAGTCCCATGAATGCTATTCTTAATGTATGGCCAAGATGAAACTAGTATCCTATTGTACTCGATTCAATTGTTGTTTTTTTTTTAAGGATTTATTTATTTGAGAGAGAGAGAGAGTGCGGGGGGGCAGAGGGAGAAGGAGAGTCTTAAGCAGACTCCCCCACTGAATGCAGAGCCTGATGCGGGGCTCAATCTCAGGACCCCAGGATCACGACCCGAGCCTAAACCAAGACTTGGTCGCTTAACTGCTCCAGGGGCACCTGGGTGGCTCAGTGGGTTAAGCATTTGCCTTCAGCTCGGGTCATGATCCCAGGGTCTTGGGATCGAATCCCACATCGGGCTCCCTGCTCAGTGGGGAGTCAGCTTCTCTTTCTCCCTCTACCCTTACCCCCCCACTTGTGTTCTCTCACTCTCAAATAAATAAAATCTTAAAAAAAAAAAATAAAGCAGGGAGCTAGGAACTCAGAAATATCTGACAAGTATTAGGCAAAAGAATTTTCCCAGGTCCCTTTTATTTTTCATTCAAGGTGAGTTTGAGTAAGACACTACTAGTCCCCTCCTATCCTCTGTTTCATTTTCTGTGGTTTCAATTACCCATGGTCGACTGTGATCTGCAAGAAGATGATCCTCCTTCTGACATACTGTCGGGTCAGTAGAAGCCTAATGCCACCTTTCACCTCACTTCATCTCATCATGTAGGCATTTTATCATCTCACAAGATGAGGAGTAGAGGACAATAAGATGTTTTGAGAGAGAGAGATGACATTCACATAACTTTTATTACAGTTTATTGTTGTAATTATTCTGTTTTATTATTATTGCTAATCTCTTACAGTGCCTAATTTATAAATTAAATTCTATTATAGGATTAATGTATAGGAAAAAACAGTATGCATGGGGATCGGTACTATCTGTGGTTTCAGGCATCCACAAGGGGTCTTGGATGTTCCCCTGCAGATAAGGGGGACTACTGTAATCAGATCCTAACTAAACCGCTTCCTCAGCCCTTTGCAAGCAAGCATTCTTTCTTTTGATTCAAACATCTGAATGGTGGAGCCCCTCCCTGTCAGAAGATGGGTGTCAATGGCAGCAGAAGCACTGTGGGCCACTTCAGGGCAGAAACTTGTAGAATTAATATAGTTTGTGAGTTCTCCTTGTCCTGCCTTGGTGACTGGGAGAGTATGTGTTGACACAGAGCCTCTGTCAGCCTCCATCTGTGAGTCGCTCCCATGAACAAAGACTATTTTGTTGGGTAAGCACTAACATTTTTGTGTGGTTTGTTACCACAGCAGAACTCAGCCTGTCCACTCACATAATATCCACTTACAACTGCTCTTTTCTCATTGTGATGCTAAGAGGTATCCAAACTGTTTTCCAGAGTAGCTCTACCATTTTACATTACTACCAGCAATATGTGATTGACAGTTTCTCCACATCCTCACTAGCATTTGGTGTTACACTTTTTTTTTTAGTCTTTCTAATCAATGTGGAGTGATAGCACAATGTGGTTTTAATTTGCACTTCCCTAATTGCTAGTGATGTTGAATATCTTTTCTTGTGCTTATTTGCCACCTATATATCCTCTTTGGTGAAATGTGTCTTCATATTTTTTGACCATTTTCTAATTGATTTGTGTATTTTTTACTGTTAAGTTCTTCATATATTCTAGATACTAGGTTTTTTGGTCAGGTGTACGGTTTGCAAATATTTTCTGTCAGGCTATAGCTGGTCTTTTCACCCTCTTAACAAAGTCTTTCGCAGAGCAAAAGTTTTAAATTTTGATGAAAAAGGTATAATTTTTTTCTGTTTATGGATCATGCTTTTAGAGTCAAGTCTAAGAACTCTGTCTGACTCTAGATCCTGATGATTTTCTCCTATAGTTTTCTATTTTACATTTTTTACATTTAAGTCTGTGATCCATTTTGAGTTAATTTTTATATAAGGTATGAGACTTAGATCATGGTTCCTTTTCTTTCTTTCTTTCTTTTTTTTTTTTTTGCTAGTAGTCCAAATGCTTGTATGTCCAAATATTCCAGTACCATTTGTTGAAAAGGGTATCCTTCTTCACTGAATTGCTTTTGCACCTTTGTAAAAAATCAGTTGGGCATATTTGTATGGGTTTATTTCTGAGTTCTCTATTTTGGTCTATTGATCTGTAAGTCTGTGCTTCTGCCAATACCACAGAATTTTGATTACTGTAGCTGTACTATAAGTCTTGAAATTGGGTAGATTGATTCCTCCAACTTTATTCTTCTTTATCAAAGTTGTGTTGGTTCTTCAAGTTTGTTTGCCTTTCTATATAAAGTTTAGAGTAACGTTATTTATACTTACAAAAACTCTTGCAGGGATTTTGATAGGAATTATGATAAATCTGTATATTAATTTGGGGAGAAATGACATCTCTACTAGGCTGATTCTTCTAACCCGTGAACATAGTATATTTCTCTCTCTATTTAGATCTTCTAAAAATTTCTTTCATCAGCGTTGTGTTGTTTTCAATATACAATTCCTGTATATGTTTCATTAGATTTACACCTAAATGTTTCATAATTTTTTTTCATTGTGATAAAAGATGTGTAACATAAAATTTACCATTTTAAGTGTATGTTTTTTTTGGCATTAAGTGCACTTACAACGTTGTTTAACTCCTACCATTATCCATTTCGAGAACTTTTTTTATCATCTCAAACTGAAACTCTGTAGCCATTAAACAGTAATCCCCCCACATCCCCATTCCTCTAGCCCCTAAGAACCAGCCTTCTATTTTCTGTTTCTGTGAATTTGACTATCTAGGTACCTCATGTAAGTGGACTCAAATGATATTTGTCCTTTTGTGACTGGCTTATTTCATTTTGCAGAGTATCTTCAAGATTCATCCATATGGTAGCAAATGTCAACATTTCCTTCCCTATTTAAGACTGAATGGTATTCCATTGCATGCATATATGACATTTTGTTTATCCGTGCATTGATGGACACTGGGGTTGTTCCACATATTGGCTATTGTGAATAATGCTGCTATGAATATGTGTGCAAAAATATCTGTTCAAATTATTGCTTTCATTTCTTTTGGTTATATACCCGGAAGTGGAATTTCTGGATCACATAGTAATTCTAGGTTTAACTTTTTGAGGAACCACCAGACTGTTTTCCACAAGGGCTGCACCATTTACATTCTTACCAGCAGTGCATGTGCGCTCCAATTTCCCCACATCCTCGCTAACACTTGTTATTTTCTTCCTTCCCTTCTTTTCCTTCCTTCCCTTCCTTCCTTCCTTCATTTCCTTCCTCCCTCCCTCCCTCCTTTCTTTCTTTCTTTTCTTTCTTTCTTTCTTTCTTTCTTTCTTTCTTTCTTTCTTTCTTTCTTTCTTTCTTTCTTTCTTTCTTTTCTTTCTTTCTTTCTTTCTTTCTTTTTTTCTTTCTTTCTTTCTTTCTTCCTTCCTTCCTTCCTTCCTCCCTCCCTCCCTCCCTCCCTCTTTCTTTTCTTTCTTTCTTTCTTTCTTTCTTTCTTTCTTTCTTCTTTCTTTTTCCTTCTTTTCTTTTCTTTTTAATAATATTGCTGTTTTGATTTGCATTTCCCTAGTGATTGGTCACCTTTTCATGTGCGTATTGACCATTCATTTATCTTTGGAGAAATCCTTTGCCCATTTTTAATCAGGCTATTTGGTTTTGTTATTGAGTTGCAGGAGTCCTTTGTATATTCTGAATATAACCCCTTATTATATAACCCCTATTAAACAGCTATTTGGTCCAGACACCATGCTGAACACCTGCTCTCTTTTTAATATTTAATTTATACATGCAGTTGAGTTATTATACCCATTCTACTAATGAGAAAAGAGGCTCATTCAAGGTTAAGTTTCTCACCTAGGGTCACAGTGCTAAGTATAGAGAAGAGTCATGTTTGACTGAGTTCACATTCACATGCATTCCCTTAAATGCCTACCCTGTGTTTTTTGCTCTGGTTAGACTTGGGGAGCAGGAAGCAAGAGATAGAGCGGGAGAACCCTGACTGAGTAATTTACTCTGCCTTGGAACTCACGATTTGCAAGTATTTTCTCCCATTGAGAGGGTCGCCATTCCACTTTGTTGACTCTGTCCTTCAATGCATAAAAGTTTTAAAATTTGATGTGGTCCAATTTATATTTTTCTTTTATTGCCTGTGCTTTTGGTACCATATCCTAGAAATCAAATCCAATGTCATGAGCTTCGCCCTGTCTGTTTTCAAAGAGTTTTATGGTTTTTAGCTCTTATATTTACAATTATGATACATTTTCAGTCAAATTTTTTATATGTTGTAAGGTTTGGGTTTAGCTTCATTCATTTGCATGTGGATATCCAGTTTTCCCAGCACCGTTTGTTGTAGACTGCCCTTTCCTCATTGAATGGTCTTGGAATTCTTATTGAAAATCATTTGACCACATATGTGAGAGTTTATTTCTGGACCATTCCATTTGTCTATAAGTCTGTATTTATGCCAGAACAACACTATTTTGATTATAACTTTGTAATAAGTTTTGGAGTGTGAAACTTCCAATTTCCTTCTTCTTCCTCCTTTTTTTTTTTTTTAAGAGAAAAAGGTTGGGGAGGGGCAAAGGGAGAGGGAGAGAGAGAATATTAAGCAGGCTCCATGCCCATCACAGTGCCCTACATGGGGCTTGATCTCATGACCCTGAGATCATGACTTGAGCCGATATCAAGAGTTGGACGCTTAACCAACTGTCACCCAGGTGCCCCCCTTTTTCTTTTTTAAGACTGTTTGTCCTTTGAGATTTCATATGCATTTTAGTATGGATTTATCTATTTCTGTAGAAACTGTCATTGGAATATTGATAGTGATTGCACTGAACTTGTAGATCACTTTGGTCAATACTGTCATGTTAACAATATTAAGACTTGGAATCTGTGAACACTGGATATTTTACCATTAATTTGTATCTTCTTAATTTCTTGTAGCAACATTTTGTGGTTTTCAGGGTACAACTCTTTTGCCTCTTTGGTTAAGTTTACCCCTAAATATTTTATTTTCTTTTATTTTTTGATACAACAGGAAATGGAATTGTTTTCTGAATTTCCTTTTCTAATGGCTCATTGTTAATATATAAGAATGCAAGTGATTTTTGTGTGTTGATTTTGTATCCTGCAACTTTGCTGAATTCATTTATTCCAACAATTTGTGTGTGTGTGTGTGTGTATGTGTGTGGTGTATAATCTTTAGGGTTTTCTGCCTATAAGATCGTGATCATTTTACTTCATGCTTTCTAATTTGGATGCTTTTTATTTCTTTTTCTTATTTCTTCTTTAATTGCTCCAGAAGAAAACAATTTCCAGCTTAAATTATATATGAAAAGTCTTTCACACTCTGAGGAGCTTTCTGGTCCATGATGCAGCCTCTTGGGCTTTCACTGACTCCCTCCTTTATGTCCATGGACTCCTGACAAATGGTGCCATCACTTCCAAAGTGACTTGATTCCCTGAAACTTCCATTCTCAGCGAGATATTAGGACAAGAGCATGGGATTGAACTATTTGGCAGTAAGCAGTAAACTGTAGAGTGCCCACTTCTGCTCACCAAAGGTTTTCGTGTTTTTTTATTTTCTAAAGATTTCATATATTTATTTATTTGGCAGACAGAGAGGGAACACAAGCAGGGGGAGTGAGAGAGGGAGAAGCAGGCTTCCTGCGGAGCAGGGAGCCCAATGTGGGGCTCAATGCGGGGCTCAGTGCGGGGCTCGATCCCGGGACCCTGGGGATCATGACCTGAGCCGAAGGCAGACGCTTAAAGACTGAGCCACCCAGGCGCCCCAAGGCTTTCATGTTTTAAAGAAGGCATTCTGTTTGCCTGATAGGAGTTTCCCTAACAGATGGAGTTTCAGACAGTGTGCTACATCTTGGGTGGTGTGGAAGTTTCCTGGTTGTCTTCCAGGGAAGGTTTGGTTTTGGTGTTCCCAGAAAAGCATTTTTCTTCAGCTTCTTACTCTTTCAGTCATTAGTCCCCAGAAATATTCCCTCAGGGGCATCTCTGGCAGATCCCCAAGGATAGAACTTGCCTTATTCTTGCTTTGTTTTTTGACCTTTTCTTTGGGTTGATTTGAGAAAGTCTCCCAGGTGCCATCTTTCTCCACATTTGCTCCCTATCCCTGAGGTCCAACCTGGGGAAAGCCCTCTTCAGCTTTGGCCACAGATCCACCGAATATGAGTTCCATTGGAAATGGAGTGGGGAAGAGTGATGCCCTTAAATGAGAATTTGGGACCCCGTGGGAGGATGGAGCCTGCTAGTTAGTCTCAACTGACCCCCTCTGCACGTTTACCTGAACTCCATGCAAATGTTTGGTCTTCAGAATTTCTTGCCTAATTAACTTGGCCATTTGTTTGCAACTTAAAAAAACCCCGCAAAAACCATTTATTATTACTGATAGATATAAATATTAATATCAACCACTATTAAACAGCTATTTGGTCCAGACACCATGCTGAACACCCGCTCTCTTTTTAATATTTAATTTATACATGCAGTTGAGTTATTATACCCATTCTACTAATGAGAAAAGAGGCTCATTCAAGGTTAAGTTTCTCACCTAGGGTCACAGTGCTAAGTATAGAGAAGAGTCATGTTTGACTGAGTTCACATTCACATGCATTCCCTTAAATGCCTACCCTGTGTTTTTTGCTCTGGTTAAACTCGGGGAGCAGGAAGCAAGAGATAGAACGGGAGAACCCTGACTGAGTAATTTACTCTGCCTTGGAACTCTCACTGAGTTCCTAATAATCCATATGTGAGTGTGATGCAAAATATGATTTTTTTATCCAATCTAACTGCATGGTTATGAAGTTAGCTACACAGCTATATTTTAAAACTTTTCCCTCTTAGGGATATCAATACTTCTTGTTTAACCTCATAGCACTTTTGTAATGATGAATTAAATTGTGCATTGCTAAGAGCTTTGGATTTTTCAGGGGGGAAAGCGCTTCACAAATGCAAATTATTATGATTATCATTCCCTTTTCTGTTTCTGACTCTGCCTGTGGGCAAGTGTTGCCACATTTATTTGCTTCTGGTTCTCTGTCTGTAGAGATAATAGAGACTGCTTCTCCAGGTTGGGACTGTAAAATGAAAGGTAGATGATAAATGAGTTTACGCACCTCAGAAGACCTAAATATTGTTATTTGATTCCACTGGGATTAATTTCAGTCTTATACAACTGTAAGTTTCCTGGACACAAATCATAACCATTATACCTTGGACAATTCTGGGTACACTGTTGGTACTTAGAAATATTGAGAAGGCTAAAATATATATAGTTAAAGCATTTAATGCAGAAATCAAGAACAATATATTTAAAGGGTTCAGGTTCATTGCCTGAACTTTTGTGCAAGCAAACATTAACAACAGACCTGCATATCTTTTATAGTTACAGTCTCCTGGGAAGCACTTTTACCATGCCCACTTTACAGAAGGAAGAACTGAGCCCCAGGGTACAGAGCTACAGGCATCTTCCCAAGGCTATGCAACCCTTTTGGTAATATCTGCCATTAATATTGAACTGTGGCAGCCTGTGCCAAGTGCTAGGAATATAAGGCAGAGCAGAAAAAAGAGAGGACACAGCAGTCCACAGCTCGATGAGATGGATATTAATTAAAAACACTAAAATAAAATGTAGAATTACTAATGTGCTTGGTTACAGAAGGAATTACAGGGAGATGGGAGGGGGTAATTGATGTAATCCAGGAGATGGGGTGGGGGGAAGAAGGCTTCCCTGAGGAGAGGGATGGAGCTGAGATGGAAAAGAAGAGTAACCAAGGCCGAGAGCAGGAGGGTGGGAGAACCCTTTCCTAGGCAGGAGAAGCTGCAGGCACTAAAATGCCACCTGGGAAGGGACATGCCTGGTTAGAAGGGCTGAAAGAAGCCCAGTGTGTTCAGAGTACATAAAATAAGGGACGTGGTATAGGGTGAAGCCTGGTAGATTAGTTCTGTTCCCCACAGGACTGGACTCCCCAGGCCCTGTTAAAGATTTTGATCTTTATCTTCTGGATAATAAGAAGAAACAGTTATTAGAATAAAGAGAAAAATGCTCTTAAAATGAAATCTTGCCCTTTGTGACAACATGGAGGAACTTTGAGGGCGTTAAGCATTAGACAGAGAAAGACAAATACCGTCTGATCTCACTTACATGTGGAATAAAAAACAGCAAGTTCATAGATACAGAGAATTGATTAGTGGTTGCCAAGGCAAGGGTGAGGGGCGTTTATGAAATGGGTGAAGGGAATGAAAAAGAACAAACTTCCAGTTATGAAATAAATAACTCCTGGGGATGTGATATATAGCATGGTGACTATAGTTATTCATACTGTATTGCACATTTGAAAGTTGCTAAGAGGGTAGATTTTATTTATTTAAAAGATTATTTGAGGCGGGGAGGGGCAGAGAGAGTCTTAGGCAGACTCTGCGCTGAGCGTGGAGCCTGACATGGGGCTTGATATCACAATGCTGAGATCATGACCTGAGCCTGAATGGAGAGTCAGCTGCCCTGAGGGTAGATTTTAAAAGTTCTTATCACAAGAAAAAAAAAGTTTTTTTGGTAACTATGTATGGTGATGGATATTAACTAGACTTATCATGGTGATCATACAAATACTGACTCATTATGTTGTACACCTGAAACTGATATAAGGTCCTATGTCAATTATACCGCAGTAAAAAAGGAGGCTTTTAAGTGTGTGTGTGTGTGTGTGTGTGTGTGTGTGTGAAATGTGCTCGTACAGATTTATGTTCTGAAAAGATGACTATAGCTATGTTATCCACAGTGGAATGGAGGGAAGCCCCCACTGTACAGAAAGGCAAGTGAGGGAGGTGTTTACAACAGGCGAGACATGATTGCAACTTGGACAAGGGTGGACTATGTATGAGTGGCAAGAAGCAAACGATTTCACGAGCTATTTAGGTAACAACCTCAACCGGACTTGGCTACAGGTGGAACACGCTTCCCAGGGAAAGGAAGGGAGGGGTCCAAAACCACTTTCAGATTTCTGGCGTGTCCAGGAGGATGGATTGAGAATGGAAGCCCAGATGAGGATTGAGTTTGGGGTGAAAGAGCCAAGTGTTACCTTCGATGTGTCATTTTGAGATTGTCGAGGTGTCAGGTATCAGCTGGGGGACAGGTGTGAGCTCAGAGGAGAAGCTGGAGTGGAAAACCTGTACATTGGTGGTAACTGAAGGCCATGGCCTCAGATGATGGCTTTTATCTCATTCTAGTCTTACGTCCTGCCTTCAGTGGATACATTTTGAAAGCCCCAGCTTCCTTAGATTTATCTCTCCTGTTACTTTGTTTTCTTTTTCGTAAGGGCATGTCTCCCGAGCTTCCATTCAGATTTGTAGATGGCTTCCAGTGAATCCAATTAATCTTACCATTGCTTAGCCTTTAGAAGGGAAAAAAGGGAAGACAGGTCAAAGAAAGGGAGGAAAGTGGGGTGGGAAGAGAAAGACTATAGGAGGACCAAGAAAAGGGAGTCTGGTTCTCTGGGGGAAGGGACCACAATGCCTTCAATCCATCAGTCTGGGCTTGCTAACTCTTTAGCTCTGGTCATGCCTGGACTTGCTTCTCCACCTTGCAGCCTCCTTCCAAGCCAAAGGCTCTGCATCCCTTAATGTTGCTTCCTGATAGTCCTAGGAAAATTCTCTCCCGGATCAGTCTACAGGTGTTCTCAGGGTCTGGGATGGCCTTACCCATGTTGGGGTCAGGATATGCCTGGTGGGGTGGGTTCCAGGCTGAGCTAGATAGGCAGGGGCCTGGATGGACAAGTTGATACCAAGGACCAACCTGATGGCTTGGCCTGAAAGGCAGGAGGAGGATAGAAAGCAGGGGGCCTTCCTTGGAGCAGGTCAGATGGGATAAGATGACAGACTAGGAAGAGAAATGGCCCATAGGGTGGGAGAAGAAAGCAGGAAGAAAATCGCAATCAGAAGGGGAAGGCAGGGCCCAAATGGTAGGGTTTCAGCCAGGACCAGGACTCATTGGAAAAAGCAGGTCTCCAGGGAGACCTCCTGTTGGGTGTGCCCATTAACCTGGACTTCCTAATCTTAGATGGGCAGGGCTGTTCCTGGGACTGGGGAAGCGATGGAGCCTGGCTTCATGGGGACAGTGGTGGCATCTCCTTTCGTTCTTGATTAAAAGGAAATACATCAAAATGCTAATCTTAGTGATCTTTAAAAATTTAGTTTTTTTTATAAGCCTGTCATTGAGCAGACCTAAAAGAAAGTAGTAAAATCAGAAGCCCAGATAGTATGAACAAAGAGGAAGTTGTCGGTAACTTCATTATATTTCAATGTTTTTAACACCAGCTCGTGCATTATCAAACCTCTTTTACTAGCTGTGTTCCTCATGTGGGAGGTTTTAAAGAACTGGCTGCTGGTCATGTTCCCTAGTCTAAAATATTTATGTTTAAAAGCAGAAAAAGCATCAAGATGATTATAGTCTTTAGCAGCACGATGGAGTCGCCATGAGTGATTTGAAATGATGTGATGAATGACTCCTGGTAGGCTGCTGTGTTTTAAACCTCATTCCAGTGTCCTCAGCTCGATCTGGTGAGCAACAACGGGCAAGGAGGGGACAGGAAATCTGACCCCACTTACCATCGCATGTAGGGGGGACAGTAAATGTGCACCCATGGGATCACAACTGCTTTTCACAAGCCTGTGAGAAACACACCATTACCCTTATCTCGTCGATGTGGAAATCGAGGCTCTGGGAGGCGTGGGGATCCCAGGCACATAAAGATTCAGCTGCCAGGATTCGAGTTGGAACCCAGATCTTCTGACCTGGTATCCCGGGTCCTTCCATACCATCTTCCTTTTGTTCTTTGTGTTTATTATTTACTTACTGTTTATTTATTTATCCCTGACCTTTTCCATTTAAGACCATTTGAAATGGCCCAGAGGTCAATGGCAGTCTTAAATTTCACAAAATAGTGCTTCTTATTTTCTTTCCCCCCAACTCAGGAAAAAGGAGAAAGGGTTCCTATGGGCAGCCACCCTGCCGGCCTCACCCTTTTCTCTGTCTATGCATCCTCCGTTTGCTCTCCTTTACCTCCTGGTGGCTTCTTGTTGCCCCACCGCAGACCGAGATACATGGTGCATCTGTGTGCACCCCACTTCTGCGGATCCTTCATCCAATCTGATTAGATTGGATTAGTGGGGAAAATCTTCGCTGACATAACAAGAGCAGCATCTGATATTCTCTTTGGCTCCTTCTTGGTTTTTGTTTTTTAAAAAGGCATTAAAACCCACAGGTATTTCATGAGCTGTTGCAGAGAAGGGAGGAACGGGCAACCCAGCGTGTAAATCGAGGACATTCTGAGTGTGTCTGGGCGACTAAAGTCTTTGAGAAGCCCCCGCCCCAGTCCTCCCTTCTTTTCATCTTCCACTCAGTTACTTCTTTTTTCAATTCATCCCCTTCCTGTTCCTTTTTCTTCTCTTTCCCTTTTTTGCTGCTAATCACAAGCTTAATTTTCAGAGTCACGTAATTTAAAATCAAGTCTTTGTAAATTGTAACATGCTACATTTTGGTCCAAATCCAAGCCAGAGCACAGTTAAGTAAGACCTGTCCGTACCAAGATGCCACGTGTCCTTTGGATAAAAGATCAGCATTTCCTTCTTAAAACACTTCACTAGTAACTTCCACTGTGTTTTTGTACAGTAAGGATTGTCATCCTTGCTTTGCAGATGGGACAAAATAAGAGATAGCTGACCCAAGGCTTTATGGAGCAGAACATCAGCTGAGAATAAAAGGTAAAACCCATGGCTTCTCCTTTCATATCTCAGACAGTAGAGAAGGTTTCATGGGAGCTTGCACAACGTGTGTGACTATGGACCACTGTCCACTAAAGTCTAGCCGGACTGAGTGGTGTCTCCTAAAGCTCTCTTCCACGAAACACATTCCTTTCGTGGTTAACAGGTGAGCAATGAAAAAGAGTTCTGCATTCATAGGAGTTTAGGAAATCCTGGGCTTCCTGAAGTTGAATAGGTCTCCTTTCTACAGAATTTTCCGGAGTCTTTAACATGAAGATGTGCACTGAGAATCTGCTTGAGGAGTTCCACAGAATGCTGTGTCTCTCCACAGGGTGCCTTCTGCCCCACCTCACTGTCGCCTTAGCATCTCCAGGATGTTCTCTGCAACACAGCTTAGGGGAATATTTATTGACACTCCTCCTCTCAAAATCAATGGTTTCTTATCATCACTAGTACTCAAAATGGGTATTTTAAGAAACTCTTAACCTTGGGGAGAGAGGACTAAGTTTTGATGTAGCCAGGCACAAAGAGCTTTACTTGATTCCATTGGGTAAGAAGGAATGCAGGTGGGGAGGGGCACATTGCCCTCCCTCCTGCCCTGAGATCCCCCTGTAGCTCTTCCTCCTGGGTGTGTGGATAGGAAGGATGGAACTAAGGAGGGCGGGCCAAGTAAGGAGAAGCTGCTGCTTACAGAGAAGGTTTGCTTCTCTGACACTGGTCTTGAGGACACCTGGGCAGGTCTGTATTGCTCATGGATCTTGGGAAAGAAGCAACAGGCCCTCCTACGTCACCTGGTGAATAGGGCCATCACTATCCGCAACGTTAAATCAAGAAGTCTCCGACCGATAGAGCATCAGCCAAAGCGATGAGTGTTTATGAGGCAGAGATCCAAGTTCTAGGACATGGAGGACAGCTGCATATATTGGCGCACATTCACAGAGACCAACTGGTGTATTTTCTAAAAGGAAGCTCTGGTTCAGACCTCAGCAGGACCAGCCACCTGCTCTCCCCGGTTTCACACTCCTCTCCAAATGCCTGGCTCGCAAGTCCTTCCATGGCGGAAACTGGAAAATCCCTTCTTACTTCGTGTTGAATGCAAGAGTTCCTCAAACTTGGGTGCACGTGCCCTGAGGAGGTGGTGTATGTGGTCTCGGGACAAACCTCTAACAACTTTACATGTAGATTCAAAACATATATTTATATTTTATAATTATATTAACATATGTCCTAGAATGAAAAAACTCGTGAGTTTTCAAGATGAAATATGAAGCCTCAGTGGAATTTCGTGGTCCTTTGTGGGCTTTCTCTCTGAAACGGGAATAGGGTAAGGCATTGGCTATCATCTACTATTAGGAGCTCTTGGATGAAAAATTTTGGACTTCTCCTATCTAGCCCAATACTCATTTGATAACTGAAGAAACTGAGGCCCAGAGAGATTGATATCTTATCCTAATCCCACACCTGGTAGACAATGTCAGCTGCCTACCCAGTATTTATTCCGGTTCCTCCATCCCCCCCCCCTTTTAACTATATAAACTCTAGTTATGTTCAGAGTGGTAGCTAAAAACCCTTGTTTTATCAGAATTCCTTGTAGTTGGGAATAGCTATTCAATACAGTTCTGTCCAATGGCCCAGCCTAGGGTCCCTCACTTTCCGTGGGGCTTGTAGGGTTTTTATTACTAGAGAAACACTGGGAGGCTCTTCATTCTCCCCCTTAGCCCCCCTTTTTATTTCTTCCTATTCCTCTGAACTGTGAATATTTTTTTTTAATTTTTTTATTCTTATGTTAATCCCCATACATTACATAATTAGTTTTAGATGTAGTGTTCCATGATTCATTGTTTGTGCCTAACACCCAGGGCTCCATGCAGATTGTGCCCTCCTCAATACCCATCACCAGGCTAACGCATCCTCCCACCCCCCTCCCCTCTAGAACCCTCAGTTTGTTTTTCAGAGTCCATCGTCTTTCATGGTTCGTCTACCCCTCTGAGTTCCCCCCCTTCATTCTTCCCCTCCTGCTACCTTCTTCTTTTTTTTTTTTTCTTAACATATATTGCATTATTTGTTTCAGAGGTACAGATCTGAGATTCAACAGTCTTGTACAATTCACAGTGCTTACCAGAGCACATACCCTCCCCAGTGTCTATCACTCAGTCACCCCATCCTTCCCACCCCACCCCCCACTCCAGCAACCCTCAGTTTGTTTCCTGCGATTAAGAATTCCTCATGTCAGTGAGGTCATATGATACATGTCTTTCTCTGTTTGACTTATTTCACTCAACATAATACCCTCCAGTTCCATCCACATCGTTGCAAATGGCAAGCTCTCATTCCTTTTGATGGCTGCATAATATTCCATTGTATATATATACCACTTCTTCTTTATCCATTCATCTGTCGATGGACATCTTGGTTCTTTCCACAGTTTGGCTATTGTGGACATTGCTGCTATAAACATTGGGGTGCACGTACCCTTTCGGATCCCTACTTTTGTATCTTTGGGGTAAATACCCAGTAGTGCAATTGCTGGATCATATGGTAGCTCTATTTTCAACTTTTTGAGGAACCTCCATACTGTTTTCCAGAGTGGCTGCACCAGCTTGCATTCCCACCAACAGTGTAGGAGGGTTCCCCTTTCTCCGCATCCCCACCAACAGCTGTCGTTTCCTGACTTGTTAATTTTAACCATTCTGACTGGTGTGAGGTGGTATCTCATTGAGGTTTTGATTTGGATTTCCCTGATGCCGAGCAATATTGAACACTTTTTCATGTGTCTGTTGGCCATTTGGATGTCTTCTTTGCAGAAATGTCTGTTCATGTCTTCTGCCCATTTCTTGATTGGATTCTTTGTTCTTTGGGTGTTGAGTTTGATGAGTTCTTTATAGATTTTGGATACTAGCCCTTTATCTGATATGTCATTTGCAAATATCTTCTCCCATTCTGTGGGTTGTCTTTTGGTTTTGTTGACTGTTTCCTTTGCTTTGCAAAAGCTTTTTATCTTGATGAAGTCCCAATAGTTCATTTTTGCCCTTGCTTCCCTTGCCTTTGGCGATGTTTCTAGGAAGAAGTTGCTGTGGCTGAGGCTGAAGAGGTTGCTGCCTGTGTTCCCCTTTAGGATTTTGATGGACTCCTGTCTCACATTGAGGTTTTTCATCCATTTTGAGTCTATTTTTGTGTGTAAGGAAATGGTCCAGTTTCATTCTTCTGCATGTGGCTATCCAATTTTCCCAACACCATTTGTTGAAGAGACTGTCTTTTTCCTTTTGGACATTCTTTCCTGCTTTGTCGAAGATTAGTTGACCATATGAGGGTCCATTTCTGGGCTCTCTATTCTGTTCCATTGATCTATGTGCCTGTTTTTGTGCCAGTACCATACTGTCTTGATGATGACAGCTTTGTAATAGAGCTGGAAGTCCGGAATTGTGATGCCGCCAGCTTTGCTTTTCTTTTTCAACATTCCTCTGGCTATTTGGGGTCTTTTCTGGTTCCATACAAATTTTAGGATTATTTGTTCCATTTCTTTGAAAAAAGTGGATGGTATTTTGATGGGGATTGCATTGAATGTATAGATTGCTCTAGGTAGCATTGACATCTTCACAATATTTGTTCTTCCAATCCATGAGCATGGAACGTTTTTCCATTTCTTTGTGTCTTCCTCAATTTCTTTCATGAGTATTTTATAGTTTTCTGCGTACAGATCCTTTGCCTCTTTGGTTAGATTTATTCCTAGGTATCTTATGGTTTTGGGTGCAATTGTAAATGGGATCAACTCCTTAATTTCTCTTTCTTCTGTCTTGTTGTTGGTGTATAGGAATGCCACTGATTTCTGTGCATTGATTTTATATTCTGCCACTTTCCTGAATTCCTGTATGAGTTCTAGCAGTTTTGGGGTGGAGTCTTTGGGGTTTTCCACATAAAGTATCATATCGTCTGCAAAGAGTGAGAGTTTGACTTCTTCTTTGCCAATTTGGATGCCTTTGATTTCTTTTTGTTGTCTGATTGCTGTGGCTAGGACTTCCAGTACTATGTTGAATAGCAGTGGTGATAGTGGACATTCCTGACCTTAGGGGGAAAGCTCTCAGTTTTTCCCCATTGAGAATGATATTTGCTGTAGGTTTTTCATAGATGGCTTTTATGATATTGAGGTATGTACCCTCTATGCCTATACTCTGAAGAGTTTTGATCAAGAAAGGATGCTGTACTTTGTCAAATGCTTTTTCTGCATCTATTGAGAGGATCATATGATTCTTGTTCTTTCTTTTGTTAATGTATTGTATCATGTTGATTGATCTGCGGATGTTGAACCAACCTTGCAGCCCAGGGATAAATCCCACTTGTCGTGGTGAATAATCCTTTTAATGTACCGTTGGATCCTATTGGCTAGTATTTTGGTGAGAATTTTTGCATCCATGTTCATCAGGGATATTGGTCTGTAATTCTCCTTTTGATGGGGTCTTTGGTTTTGGGATCAAGGTAATGCTGGCCTCATAAAATGAGTTTGGAAGTTTTCCTTCCATTTCTATTTTTTGGAACAGTTTCAGAAGAATAGGTATTAAATCTTCTTTAAATGTTTGGTAGAATTCCCCTGGGAAGCCATCTGGCCCTGGGCTTTTGTTTGTTGGGAGATTTTTGGTGACTGCTTCAATTTCCTTAGTGGTTATAGGTCTGTTCAGGTTTTCTATTTCTTTCTGGTTCAGTTTTGGTACTTGATACATCTCTAGGAATGCATCCATTTCTTCCAAGTTATCTAATTTGCTGGCATCGAGTTGCTCAAAATATGTTCTTATAATTGTTTGTATTTCTTTGGTGTTGGTTGTGATCTCTCCTCTTTCATTCATGATTTTGTTGATTTGGGTCATTTCTCTTTTCTTTTTGATAAGTCTGGCCAGGGGTTTATCAATCTTGTTAATTCTTTCAAAGAACCAGCTCCTAATTTCGTTGATCTGTTCTACTGTTCTTTTGGTTTCTATTTCATTGATTTCTGCTCTGATCTTTATTATTTCTCTTCTCCTGCTGGGTTTAGGCTTTATTTGCTGTTCTTTCTCCAGCTCCTTTAGGTGTAGGGTTAGGTTGTGTACTTGAGACCTTTCTTGTTTCTTGAGAAAGGCTTGTATTGCTATATACTTTCCTCTTAGGACTGCCTTTGCTGCATCCCAAAGATTTTGAGTAGTTGTGTTTTCATTTTCATTGGTTTCCATGAATTTTTTTTAATTCTTCTTTAATTTCCTGGTTGACCCATTCATTCTTCAGTAGGATGCTCTTTAGCCTCCATGTATTTGAGTTCTTTCAGACTTTCCTCTTGTGATTGAGTTCTAGTTTCAAAGCACTGTGGTCTGAAAATAGGCAGGGAATGATCCCAATCTTTTGGTACTGGTTGAGACCTGATTTATGACCTAGGATGTGATCTATTCTGGAGAATGTTCCATGGGCACTAGAGAAGAATGTGTATTCCGTTGCTTTGGGGTGGAGTGTTTTGAATATGTCTGTGAAGTCCATTTGGTCCAGTGTGTCATTTAAAGTCTTTATTTCCTTGTTGATCTTTTGCTTAGACGATCTGTCCATTTCAGTGAGGGGGGTGTTAAAGTCCCCTACTATTATTGTATTGTTGTTGATGTGTTTCTTTGCTTTTGTTATTAATTGCCTTATATAATTGGCTGCTCCCATGTTAGGGGCATAGATATTTACAATTGTTAGATCTTCTTGTTGGATAGACCCTTTAAGTAGGATATAGTGTCCTTCCTCATCTCTTATTACAGTCTTTGGTTTAAAATCTAATTTGTCTGATATAAGGATTGCCACCCCAGCTTTCTTTTGGTGTCCATTAGCATGGTAAATGGTTTTCCACCCCCTCACTTTCAATCTGGGGGTGTCTTTGGTTCTAAAATGAGTCTCTTGCAGACAGCATATCGATGGGTCTTGTTTTTTAATCCAATCTGATAGCCTGTGTCTTTTGATTGGGGCATTTAGCCCATTTACATTCAGGGTAACTATTGAAAGGAATTTAGTGCCATTGTATTGCCTGTAAGGTGACTGTTACCGTATATTGTCTGTGTTCCTTTCTGGTCTATGTTGCTTTTAGGGTCTCTCTTTGCTTAGAGGACCCCTTTCAATATTTCTTGTAGGGCTGGTTTTGTGTTTGCAAATTCCTTTAGTTTTTGTTTGTCCTGGAAGCTTTTTATCTCTCCTTCAATTTTCAATGACAGCCAAGCTGGATATAGTATTCTTGGCTGCATATTTTTCTCATTTAGTGCTCTGAATATATCCTGCCAGTCCTTTCTGGCCTGCCAGGTCTCTGGGGATAGGTCTGTTGCCAATCTAATGTTTCTACCATTGTAGGTTACATATGTCTTCTCCGGAGCTGCTTTCAGGATTTTCTCTTTGTCTATGAGACTCGTAAGTTTTACTATTAGATGTCGGGGTGTTGACCTATTTTTATTGATTTTGAGAGGGGTTCTCTGTGCTTCCTGGATTTTGATGCCTGTTTCCTTCCCCAAATTAGGGAAGTTCTCTGCTATAATTTGCTCCATTATACCTTTGCCCCTGTCTCTCTTTCTTCTTCTGGGATCCCAATTATTCTAATGTTGTTTTGTCTTATGGTATCGCTTATCTCTCGAATTCTGCCTTCGTGATCCAGTAGTTGTTTATCTCTCTTTTTCTCAGCTTCTTTATTTTCCATCATTTGGTCTTCTATATCACTGATTCTCTCTTCTGCCTCATTTATCCTAGCAGTTAATGCCCCCATATTTGTTTGCACCTCATTAATAGCCTTTTTTATTTCAACTTGATTAGATTTTCGTTCTTTTACTTCTCCAGAAAGGGTTTCTCTAATAACTTCCATGCTTTTTTCAAGCCCAGCTAGTATCTTTAAAGTGATGATTCTGAACTCTAGATCTGACATCGTACTAATGTCTGTATTGAGTAGGTCCCTGGCAGTCGGTACTACCTCTTGTTCTTTTTGTTGAGGTGATTTTTTCCATCTTGTCATTTTGTGCAGAGGAGAACAGATTAATGAGAGAACAAAATGCTAGCAGGGTAACAATGTCCCCAGAAAATATACTCTAAACAAATCAGAAAAGACCTGAAGCAGTGGGAAAAGAAAGGGAAAGAGAAAAAAGAAAAAGAAAAAAAAGAAAAAGAAAAAGATACAGATAAAAACAGACAAAAACAGAACAAAACAAAACAACAACAAAAAAACCAGAATGTGATCAAATATGATCAGGCTGGTATATAGATCAGTGCCACACACTAGATTTTGGGTGTATTTTTGTCTGTTAGAAGAAAGTGTCTCCCAAAATTTTAAAGAAAGAGAAACTTATATATGTACAAAAATAAGGGTTGATATGATGAAGGGATGGAATATGACTGTAAAGATGGAAATTATAAAAAATTTTATAAAAGGAATTGATAAGAAGTTGTTTGAAAAAAGAAAGAAGAGGATTTAAAAAAAGAAAAAAGAAAAAAAAAGGGAGAGAATGTGATCAGGCAGGGGAGTAGAAAAAAACCATATACTAGAGATTTAGGGTATATTTTGATCTGTTAGAAGAAACTATCTCAAAATTTTAAAGAGAGAACAACTTATATATATATGCCAAAAATATGGGTAACTACTATGAAGGGATAGACTATGACTCTAAAAATGAAAAATAAAAATGTTTTTTTTTAAAAAGGGATTGATAAGATGTTTGTTGAGAAAGGGAAAAAAAAAATTCAAAAAAGAAAAAAGACAGTTAAAAAAAAATTAACTTTGAAAGACTAAAGAATCATGGTAGAAAAGCCATGAATTCTATGTGCAGTATTCCCCTAGCGCTGGAGTTCTGCTGTTCTCATTGATCGGTAAACTTGGTCTTGGCTGGCTGTTCTCGCTGATCTTCTGGGGGAGGGGCCTGTTGCCATGGTTCCCAAATGTCTTTGCCGGAGGCGGAAGTGCCCCGCCCTTGCCCGGTCCGGGCTAAGTAATCTGCTCCAGTTTGCTCTCGGGAGCTTTTGTTCCCTTCAGGCTTTCCGTACAGCTTTGGAGGCGGAGAGTGAAAATGGCGGCCTCCCAATCTCCGCCCCGGAGGAGCCAAGAACTCGGGGCCCAGCTCCTCAGTGAGCCCCCAGAGAAAAGCCGTCAGTCACTCCCGTCTCCCGGGTCTCCGGCCACACTCCGTGCTCACCCGGCCTGTGACCGAGTGTTTCTATCTCTGGCACCCGACCGGGTGTGGAGTCTCCAAACCCAGCAGATCCCTGGGGTGCACTCCCACGCCTCTCCTCCCGGGGGAGGAAGGTGAGTCTCCCCAGATCTGCCGCTTGTTGGGTCCCTGCTGGAGGAGCAGTGGCCCGACTGTGCCGCGGATCACGATTTATGGCAACCCCGATCTGAGAGCCCGCGCCTGGGCTCCACCTCTGCAGCTGGCTTCCCTGCTCCATTACCTGGGAGCTCTGCCACATTCAGGCACCCCTGGTCTTTCTGTGACCCCGAGGGTCCTGAGACCACACTGTCCCACGAGGGTTCCACCCCCCACTTAGCCACCGGAGCGACGTCCTTCAGCGGAGCAGACTTCTAAAAGTTCCAATTTTGTGCTCCACGGCTCTATCACTTGCCAGAAGTGGCCGAGGGAGGCCCCCTCCCCCACCATCTATCCTCCCGAATATCGCCTCGGATTCACTTCTCCGCACGTCTTACCTTCCAGAAAGTGGTCGCTTTTCTGTTCAGAGAGTTGTTGCTATTCTTTTCTTCAATCTCCTGTTGAGTTTGTAGGTGTTCAGAATGGTTTGATCCCTATCCAGCTGAATTCCTGAGAGGAGACGAAATTCAGGTCTCCTACTCCTCCGCCATCTTGCTCCACCCGCAAGCTGTGAATATTTTTAACCCTGTAAATATGGCCCCTCTTCTGACAGAGACAAGTGTCAGAGTTGTCAGTTGTCCCCATCCCTGTGGGGTGATTCTCTGTAGGTGGTTTCCAGACTCAGGCTCTGATGGACCAAATACAAATGTTTTGTTTTGAAAAAAATTTTTTTGAGAGTTTCCAGAAAGATTTGCTTTCCTGACTCTGATGTCTTCCCTTCCTTTTTGGTTCTTCCTTCGTATTTCTGGCCAAAACATGGGTGTGAGGTCTGGAGGTGCTGCAGCCATTTTGTACTAAGAGGCAACAAGCTTAAGGATGAATGCCAACATTCTGGGGATGATGAAAGAGGAAGTTGGAATGACACTTGGTCTCCCAACAGATTTGTTGAGCAGCTGCTCCAACCCTGGACTGCCCAGACTCAGACTCTGATACGTGACTACCATTAGCACTTGTGTTTGAAGTCCCGTTAATGAGGTTTCCATTAGAGGCAAGTGAATTTCTGATGGATATGCCCAGCCAGCTTGTTTAGACCAGTAGAATTTTGGTGTCTTATAAAAGGTTTCTAGGTATGTAAATATACTTACACAGGAATATGTTTATAAACATTTCTAGCTTGTAAAATATTCAAAGGTTTAATAGTATTGATCAATAAAGTATTTCTAATTGACATATCCTTTAATTCATAGATGTTATAGCTGTGATTCAATATTACTTCAAAGAAAATTATTAGTAAGTTTGAAATGCTTTGTGATGTATACGTGGCTTCCTTCATTGGACTCATTCTACCATCTAGACTAAGCCACAAGAGATTCCAGAGAGAATGAAGGGGTTGCTACCATTCACACCACTGAGGTCCCTAAGGTAGGAAAGAAGGCAGCCGTGCTGGAGAGTAAATCTGTACCCTCCTGCAAGCAGGAAGGGCAAATGGAAATCCTCTGGTTTGGAGCGAAAGGGTAGTAACCGTCCAGTGTGAGGGTCCTGACTCTTCCCTCTGAGACAAATAGCCAGGGGAGATGGTGGTGAACGGAAGACATCTCAGAGAGGCCAAGGAGAGCAAAGGGAAGAGGACCTTCCCCATTGTTCTTTCTGTGGGACTCCGCAACATCACTGCACCCTACCACAATGTGGTGAGGGCACAGCAAACAAGAGGTGGTGGGACCATGTGTTAAGGCAGGGAGAGCTGCTCATTTGTGGTTGGAAGGAAACTGAATGCGGAGAGCTGGGGAGAGTTGCAGTGGCAAAGTGCGAGGTGACCCCGTTGCAGAGGTTGTGGGGTGATGGCCTAAGCTGGGGCTAGCTCAGGTACATGGTTGATGTTGAGAGGTGGCAGAAATGGGGTAGGCCAGTGAGTGGGGCCCTCCAGGCGCAAAATGTGTGAGCGACTGGCCACAGCCTCTCCCCTGCAGACCTGATAGCAAGTGCAGTGGGTTGCCTAGTGATGGAGCCCAAGGAATGTTCCTGAGGAGGCCTCGCATCCCGGGAACACACAGGTCACACCTGTGGGCCCAAGGCCCATCCTCACCAGCCTCCAGATCACTGGAGTGGTCCCTTTCCCTAACACACTCCCACAGGGGCTAGGGAGAGGTGGTGGACAAACCCTAAAGTTGGGGCATTTACCTCAAAGAAACAGTGACCGTGAGAGAGACAGTTTGAAACTAACCCGACTGAGCTTCCTTTATCTGATGAACTTGAGTCCTCTTCCTTGGGGTCCTGCCTTTCCTGACTCCCACTGTGAACAGGAGAGGCGGTACCCGGGCCAATTCAAGGCCATTCTAGGAAATGGAGCGCCACATTTTTGGGCGTGGGAAGTTTTCACTCCTGTCACACAGCCTTCCGTAAGGAGGGACTCCAGCAGCAAATAAAATGGAAAGACAAGGAGGAAGGCTGGAAGAGTGAGATTCTTTTGCCCAGCACCACAGCAGGGGTGGGGTGGGGGGAGCCTGACTCCAAACGGTGGACTCAGAAGAGAGCAGTCTCAGAGGCAAGCATGATGGAAGAGCATCGTTGGATCTCTGGGCCCCACTGCCTCTCTTCCAAACAAACAAAAGACAGCTCAGGACTCGCTGAAGGGCCTGGCGGGGTCAGGGCATCCTGTCCTCTGCTGGGCTTTGGGGATCTTCATCTGTCTTGGGAAGGCAGAGGTGGGAGAGAGGGGAACCTCTGCCGGGCACCCCCTCTCTTGGCCAGCGCTTCTGCTGTCCCAGCCCCAAGCCCTGCATCGCCATGGTAACAATCTTTACCTCCTGGCATTTGCAGTGTAGGGTTTTTTTTTTTTTTTGCAAGGGCCTCTGTTCTTTATTTATCTGTTTCATCTATTGTGTGCCGCCCCCTTCCTGTGGGCCCAAGCTTTGTGCCTCTTCCACCTTGGTTCCAGCTCTGATTCTGGCGCCTTCTTGTTGCCTGGACAAGGGGCCCACAGAGCTTCCCTCATCCCTCCTGGTGAGAACGAAAAACACAACACAAAAGCCAGGCACTGATCTGGCTCGAGTCTGCTCGCCTGGGAAGGAGGGGAGGGAGGAAAGGAGGGGAAGGAGGGGGCGGTGGAGCGTTACAGAGCAGGATGGGGCCTGTTCAGGAGGGCCCGGGAGCGGAGCACGCGGGGCCCGAGCTGCTGGGTCGGTGGGGGCCCTTCCATCGCCACCCAAACCGGCTTCAGCTCACAGTAGAGGTGGCTTGCTCACGTCCCCAACATCCCCAACGTGTGGTGGTTGCCTGGGGTGGCCCAGTGGTGAGGATCGCATTTGGTGATATTTAAGAGAAAACTCAAATGAATTGTGAATCTTCTCCTGTTGGAGTTGATTTTCCTCCCGCAGAAGCTCAGGGGCAGGTGGAGGCAGGCTGCTGTGGGTCACCGACGCCACCTTCACCACCACCCACCCCCAACGCGAGCATCCATTCTTCAGGTTGCCTTGTGGTCCCCAGGGACTGCCGGACTGCCGGCATTCCATCGACATTCCAGGGAGAAGGGGACGGAGGGAAAGCAAAGGGGTTTTGCTCGTTGATGTGTCTCTCTTTCAAGGAACCTCCCCAGACATCCGTGAGGACACACTTCCACTGAAGCCTGTTCTCGGAGAGCTTTGTCCCACAGCCCCAGCACATGTGGTCCTGTGGTCTGAGGGGGCCCTGGGGGTGTCCTCTAGCTGGGATCTCTGGCCGCCCTGACGACGCAGGGTTTTGCAGGGGACAGTGGGCGTTGCGTGGTAATCATCCCTCTCTGCTGCCGATGGGGAAGGGATGGGGGGACACTTCCCCAGACCTAGTTGGTGTGTTCACATGTCTTGCTGAGGCTCATCCTCCTGGGGACGGGCCATTCGATGTTCCCACCTGGAATCGGGGAGATGCTGGAAGACACAGGCTACTCGTGCAGAGCGCTAGGTGGGACTGTCCCTCCACCCCGGGTGGGGGGGAAGACCGGGACTTGCAGACGATCTCCCTTGTGAAGAACCTGGATGCCATTTGTCTCTGGCAGCTAACTGTCCATGCCTGGCCGAAGGCACCGTGCCACACCACAGTGCCCAGTGACCTGGATGAAGAATCAGCGAAATCCACCCACAGGCCCTGCATCCAGAAGCCACTTCTGTTGGTTAGCAGCCTGCCAGCAAAGTAGAGGGTATGGACCTGCCTTTCTGTTCCTAGAATTCCACAGGACCCTTCTCCAGGGCCCCGCCTGCCTGGCCATAGGCACTCGGAGCCCACGGAGGAAGCGGCGACCTCACTGTTGAGGTTGGTCAGCGAGGCAGGAACGAACAACAGTCCCTGGAGGTCATGAACTCTGCCTGAATCTTCCATTCTCCGGCCTCAAGAAGTGGCCACGATGCAGGCGGTTCGACATGAAAGGGACTAAAAGGATCCTATGGCCCACTTCCTTCGTCTTCAGATAAGAAACAGGCTGGGTTAGAGGCAGTGGGACCGAACTGCCTGCCTCCCGCCCCTCCCCTGTCGGTTGATGGTTGCAGTGCTGGTGTGTCTTTGGGGCTAAACTCTAGCTGGTTTTTGTTCTCAGCCCCCGACAGGAGGGTGACTCATGCCTTGCCAGTTCCCCTTAATACCGGCTTCATTATCAGCAGCTCAACAATAAATCTCTCTGGGAAGCAACCTCTGGAAGAAATAGAAAATTCAAGCACTACTGATTTGGCCAACCTGCCAATGGTACCTAAATGCTAAGTATGCATTATTAATTTTATGCCCTCAGTGGTAGGCCGTGCACTCTGTGAGGTGCCAGAATCATTGCTTCCAAAGGAGCTTTTGAGCCGAGCTTGCAGTGGCGAGGAATCCACCAGGCTCCATCTGCCAGCTCCCCCAGGCTGCAACTTGGCTGCCAGGAGGGGATTTGCACGGCTGCGCGTTGCCGTGTCTCCCCTTCCGGCAGGAAGACTGGCATGTGGGTGGCACAGCCAGACAAGCTGCCAGTGACTCCCGAGGGCCCTCCTGGGGGGTCCCAGGCCACTAGGTGGCTGCACACACTAGGACCCTGACTGGGCTCCCACTGGGAGCAGTTAACTGCAGCTTGTCCCAGCTTTTCTTTGTCTCACCACATGGATTTTTATTCGTTAATGAAGGAAGAACCTCCTGGTCTGCCCCCATCTGTAACGACCCAGGGCTGCAGAAAAAGACATCCGAAACGTCAGGGTCCTTTATTCATTTTTATGATTGAATCACTACCCAAACAACCTTTCTTGCTCTAAATTACCTTCACAAAATGTAGATTTGGGGCTGATATACTTGATGTATGCTCTGGAAGATACATTTTGAAGTGGTTCTCAGTGGGGAAGTTCTCTGAGTATCTTTACATATATACTGGGTGCCTAACTCCGGGCCAAGAATCTCTGCCTTCATAGGGCTGATGCTCCATCAAAGTCAGGAGCCAGAAATTGATAACTTTCAGACAGGCAGAGCATGACTGCAGCTCAGCTCAGACAGGGGGCTGGTCACACATGTGTCACAAGGAATTGGGAGGTGCCCACAGCAAAACTCTTGAAGCATGGATCAGAGTTTGACTGGCAGGAATGTTGGAAGAGGGTAGTGGAGAAAGAAGGAACCAGGAGAGTGTGTTAGTCTGGGTTCTCCCAAGAAACAGGACCAGTAGGATGTGAAGGGAGGAATAGAGAGAGAACTGATTTTAAGGAATTGAAATTCTGGGGGGTGGCTGAGTCCGAAGACTGCAGGGCAGGCCAACAAGGCTGGAGGCCCAAGAAAGAATTGCAGTTTGGGTCTCTCTTCAGTAAGAGGGACGGGGACCTCAGTCTTTTTCTTAAGACCTTCAGCTGATTAGATGAGGCCCACCCACACTATGAAGAGCAGTTTGCTTTAGTCAGAGTGCACTGATTTAAATGTAAATATATCCAGAAAATACTTTAACAGGAACATCCAGAAGAATGTTTGACCAACTATCTGGGCACCATGGCCCAGCCAAGATGACACATAAAATCAACCATTACAGAGAATAAATCTGTGAAGTCAGAAAGAATGGGCATTTTGGGAGAAATGAATGGTCCATGCAGCAGGAGTGGAGGCTGGAGCAGGGTGGTGGTGGGATGGGGGGCTGGGGACCGGGCCTGTGAAGGGGTGAGGTGGAGGGTGTGCCTCATGGGGCCAGGTTTGTGAAGTGGGGACGGGCAGTGGTGCAGGATAGTCTCAGGGGAGGCTGTGGGGGTGGTTTAAGGAAGAAAGTCATGAAAAGAGAAAGTGGAGTCAAGTGACAATTTAAAGAAAGAACCTACAATAGAAGAAACTCTTACCAAATAGAGATCTGGTCTAATGCCCTGCACCTCCCCTGAGGGACATGAGAAGTAGCCTTGTGATCCTTCCATTCTTTCCCACACCATCCCAGGCTCTCGGTCTGAAACTTCCCATGCACTTATTTTCTGAAGTCATGGTACCAGGCATCGCTGTGCTTCTCTTGAGCAATTCTTTGTTTTCATCTTTGGGTCATCATGATTAGTGACATGATTAGCTTCCTCTTTGTGTTAGGTGCTAAGATCTCCAAACCAAACTTACAGATCGGCTTCAGTGAGGGGCATCAGGGCACACATGTTTTATGTCATATTCCTGCCTTTATCTTATTTTTCTCTTCCTCATTTTCTCCCCACCCCCTTATCCTAACTTACTTTTTTTAAAAAGATTTTATTTATTTATTTATTTGAGAGTTGAGAGGGAGAGAGAGAGCATAAGCAAGGGGAAGGGGCAGAGGGAGAGAGAGAGAATCCCCAAGCAGACTCCCTGTTGAGCATGGAGCCTGACGTTGGGCTTGCCATGATCATAACCTGAGCTGAAGCCAGAGGCTTAACTGACTGAGCCACCCAGTTGCTCCCTCACTTGTTTTTAAGTCTTGTTATAATGTATGCACCTTTGCAAGTTACTTCAAATCCTCTTTGGAATGAAGTGGAGTATTAACAACCAACTGGACTTGACAACTGATGGAACAAAGGGTATGACTTTGGAGTCAAAAGTGATTCCAGGCCCTCATTAGAGAAAGGAAAATCTGGAGGTGGGTTGGTGTGGGGGTGACTCTGAAAATGAGTTTCATTTTAGAAGGGGGGGTTCCACCTGACCTTGCTCATCCCAGCTGCCAAATGATGTCTGCTCCTTGCAAGCTGAGCCCTCCCTGGGCTCTAGAACAATGAAAGTCAGTAATGGGTTGGTGTCCATTTGAAGCTGCTTCTTCCTAGTGAGTGGTGTCCAGAATTGATCTGCTGCCCTCCCAGAGTCTGGGTGCTGGGTTCTTATGTGAATAGGGACCTTCAGTCTCTTTAAACTCATCCACCATATATGTAATACCGTGGATCTCTGCCCTGACTCTCCGTGGTGTCCTGGTCTTCTTGAGGAGTTTCTGTCAGTCCCTTTACCCACTGAACTGGACTTTGCTTTTGGCATCCTTTACTTCATCCAAAATGATTCTCTCTGGTTTAGGACCCAGATGGACCAAATATTGATCGGCTACATCAGAGCTTTCTGGGTTGTGAATGCAGGTCTGGGTCAGACTTGAGTTTTCTATGCTGGTTTTAATTTGGTATAGGATTGCCTACTCCTCCTGAGGAGGGGCACCTGCCCAAGCTGGTCAGGCCAGTATTCCCAGCCCTCACTCCACGGTTGCTGCAGAAGGGACCCCTCTTGCTGTCTTCTTCCAAAGATGAGCTCTCGGTATATCTGGCAGCCAGGATCAAACTGAAAGTCATGAGTTTGAGGCTCCAAAGGCAATCCAGGTAGAGAGATGTATGCCAGACAGGAAATATGAAGCTGCTGAGATTAGAGAGAGTAAATGGTATTGATTTAGGAGATATCTTCATGGAAGGCATTAACACGTAGGCATGGGCAAGAATTTCATCACCCAAAGACTGATACTGGGGTAAGAAGAGGAGAAGGACAAGGAGATAACCTTGGAGACAATATCTCTACTACAGGGATGGGAGAGGGAAGGAGGTCAGTAAAGCAGCCCTAGATGGTAAGATCGAGAAGATTCAAGGAGAACCAAGGGGAGAAAAGGGTACGGGAAGCTCAGAGAGGAGGGAGCTTCATGAAGAAGGCAGTGAAGAGTGACAAATGCTGCAGAGAGATCACGAAGGAGAGGAGGAGGGGGATGAGGGGGAGGGACACAACACATTGACATGGTGATCACAGGTCACTCGTGAGTTTTGTGGGAGCATGCTCAATTGAATCATGGCCAAAAGTCTGACTGGACAGAATGAAGACATGAGGAAGTGGTGAGAAAATAGGGGATTCATGAAAAGCCTACATTTTAAGAAATGCTTGGAAGGTGAGAAGAAAGAAATTTATCTAGGGAGGAAAATGCTGTAGAAGCACAGGGCCACAAAGCCTTTTGTTAGTGGTCTGTTAAATGGCAAGCTGAATCTGCACCAATCATGAGGCCTAAATTTCCATGTTCCTCTTGGGGGAGAAAGAAGTAAAGCAGTGTTTCTTCCTTTGGTAAGCCTGCGTCAACATCTCTCACAAGACTACATGCCCTTCCAAAGTGTCCTGATTGAATGTGCAAATGTCAGTATCCTTGAATAGTCTACAGGGGGACCTAAGACAGATTTTTGACTCATCATAAACAAAAGATAGCTTTGAGCTTTTAATAGTGCCAGCTAATCAGGTGAGAGACATGGTCCTGTTTTCTAGGGATTTGTCATCCAAGACCAGGATAGAATATCATTTAAATATTTTCTATATTCTAGTGTTGCGTATACTTATTGAACAATGGACCAGGATGTTGGGGGAAATCAGTGGCATGTGATCATTAAAGTAAAGACCACGTCTTAGAAGTAGAAATGAGCAGTTTTTGAGTGACTACACAAGAAGAGAATTTGACAATTTAAATCCCTGTCCAAAAACATATGTAGTTTTATCCACTTGAGAGTAAATTACTTTTAGAGTGACAGAAGATTAGCTGTGGAAGTCTCATCTGAATATAAAGTCTTGTCTATCTCTAATACTTAAAGAGGTAAGTCACAGGGAAATTGCGTTTTGACACCGATAAATGGTCTCTCTCATGTTCACTGATCAAATTGCAAACCAAACTTAATTCTGAAAGTATTAGCAATGTTTTCACATTTAGAAGTTACTTTGTCAAAAATATAGGTCCAGGTTGAATTGTTAGAAGCTGAAAAACCAAAAACACATTTCTCTCTACTGGCTTCCTATATTGAGCTTTGAATCCAAACTCCTAATCTGGCCTTGCCTTCAACTTTGTGTCCCCCATGCTCTGCAGGCCTGCACTTTGCCTCAGTGAGGCCATTCTGTGTCCTGCCAGGTCCAGTTTTACTTCCGTTTCTTTGTCTCTGTCGGGTCCACTCCAGCTATTTATCTTCAAGTCCAAGACAGACAGACTACATCCATTGACCCATCATGGTCAGCATCTGCCCCTTTAGCTCTATTTGAAGAGTTTCACTGTAGAATCTTTTACTCATGACCTCACTTCTGCTTCATTCTGGTTTTCTCTGGTTCCATTTTGGCTTATATCTGGTTTCTGCCTCCCCTCTTACACATTGGGTGTGAAGGTGCTTATTAACTGACCTTCATTTTCCAGTTCAGCCCAGGCGGTTTCAGCAGGACACTAGCTCTCTAGCTCTGATTCTCTTCAAGGACACCAATACTAACCCAATGCCACTGAGCTCCAAACCACGCACTGACCTGCTAGGCTAGTGCCTTTGATCCCTGAAAGAGAGAGAGAGAGAGTGTGTGTGCACATGCGCATGCATGTCTGTGTGTGAAGGAGCAGTGCTCAGAAGTTTGCCCATTAGGAATGACCACCTTCTCTCTTATCTAACCAAGACATATCTTAGGCAAGTTGGGTAGCCTCTAAGAGCGTCAATGTTCTTATCTTTAAAATGAGGATAATGTTAGTTATTTCCAAATGATGTTGTGAGGATTTAAATTTAAAAAATCATATCGCATTTAGCAGAGTCTTTGACACATGGAAAGTGCTCAATAAATGGATGCTCATCTCAAGTCTTAGCACTATTATGATGATCAGATTTCACCAGCCAGATTTCTGGTGATCTCCTCCTTCTCTAATATTCGGTAGCACTTAAATCTAAACCCTGAAACTGATTATTCAGTCACATGTTATGTCCTACAAAATTAAGCACATAGTAATTTTTGACAGTGGAGAAGTAAAGAAGGTAAGAAAACCAAGAGAGGTCTAGGAGAATGCACTTCTGAATGATGCCTATAAAAGGGATCTTCCACCAAGAGATAAGCAAACACTGGTGCATCTCTGAGCTTACCAGACAGATTTCCAAGCTGGATTCCACTAATGCTCATTCCCACCCTAAAACTCATAAAGAGAGCAACAAATCTCTCCATCCAAAGATGTGATGGTCATCCTTCCACACCAAGCATATCACATTTCTCCTCCCCTTTCTGCCATAGACACTGATCTCAAGGAGTCATAAAACAGAATGCAGTACTTCCTCACAAATAGAATGGAGACCCCAGACTCAAAAATGTTGTTTATGCCCCACATATTGCTCTTTGTAGTCATAGGGCTAAGGGGAATGTGGACCCTCATCTAGTCTCGGTGTTAACAGGACTCCAGCCTCTCTATCTTCACAGGTTCAGCCCTGCCCCTTTACTTGAATTAGTCAGTGGGTTTCCACTCCATGACAGGAACTTCTGGGAGGGTGGACTGAGGAGCTGAAGGGCCTCTCTTGGGGTTGAAAATCTATGTAGGAGCCCCCACTACACATGCCCATTTGGAGAAGTCCACTTTCTCTCCTTTCCACCCCATTTGTCACCATAAATATTTTGCAAGCTATTACTCAGGGAAATGCAGTAGGAAGCCATATGCAGGAAGCTTGTGGGCTATTCTGGGTGGGAGCTCATGTTGTCCCAGAAGGGACTTCCCCTTAGTGGGGTTATATGGCCTTTGAAAGGCATTTAGGTGGGCTCTTGATTAGCTTTGAAAGGAAGCCAAGTGACCTCTAACCACCAGCTGGTCCTAATTCTACTCATGTGTTGAAGTCTTCTTTCAGCCAATCTGATAACCAGCAGTAGCAGATTAGTAAGTACAGCTATTCTGGCTATTTCTAGGATGGCTGCCATTTTCTTGCATGGAAAGGAATTGGGCCGGCAGCATTTGCTGCCACGTCCTCTCCGCTGGAGCAGTGATTAGTTGTGCCATTGAATTCTAAGCCTCTCTTTCGGCAATTACAGCACCTTCTATTATGAGCTTGTTGAGAGCTGGTTTGGGTAAAATTTTGCTTATTTTCTTGCTCCACAGGAAAAGCACATTCCGTTCCCTTGCCCAAAGAAACTGTGCCTCTAAACCTGTTCAGGGCATCTGGCTTTTGAGATCAGTGGCAACACAGACACAGTTGGACCATGTTTTTCTCGTGAACCAATCTCTCACAGATCTTAGCAGTGTCAGATATAGTGAGCAACAACTGGGCTGAGCCATCCATCAAAGCAAACCAGTCAACCCATAAATAAACTGCTGGGATACCTCAAGGGATTTAGAAGAATTTTTCACTGTCTCGTTCTTTTGCTTACATACATAATTTCCACGAGGGATATGGTGGCGTACTGCCCTGGCAGACCCCACTGTAAGTGTGGTGACTGGCGGAGGCACACACACTGTCCTTCTGAGGGCCCTTCAGTGGAGACAGCTTGGAGAGAAGTGGTATTTCATAGAGAGGCAATCTCTCAGTGTGCTCAGTATATGACAGAAATAGGAATCACATTTTCTGTCCCAGTGATAAGAAAATGCTCTCTTACAAAACTCAAGAGCACTTATGGGGACCTTACTTGGACACATAGAGGATGCTGTAGAAGCATACAGACAACCTAGCATCTGGTGCAGATCCCAGTGACATCCTGTATCTTGTCTCTGATGCTTTGCCTTTTGGAGTTTGTGAGTTTGTGGAAATTCTTTTGTGAAGATGTCACTTTTTCCCGATTATTTGGCTTATTTGCATGTCAATTCTTAAAGAAACAAAAAGAATCATCTCCGTATTTCTATATTGTATTTATTCATTGATGTTTGTCTTCCTTACATGGAGTGTGTCTTATCCACCTTTGCATGCCTAGGGTCTGGCATTATGACTTCCGTTGTGTTGTCTGAAGAAACAACAGAAGGGACTCAAGTAGAGATTGAAGGCTTCATTCAGCTGATGCATGTCAGAGAGCACCTGAAAACCAGGTCACTTCCCAGTCAAAGCAGGGTTGGAAATCTGCAGGGTGAAGGAAAGACAGGTGGCATGTCCTGGTGGTTTGGGTCAGGAAAAGGTTTTGGTCTTTTATAGGTTTGAAATGTGTCCCAGTTTTCATGAAAGGATTGTGGACACAGCCCCATCCTAGTGCCTGTTAAGAACAGCACTTTCAAGAACTGTTTTTGCAAACTTTGCAGTTTGTTGATTCGTTGGGGCCCACAGGGAGGGGAAGGTAGGGGAACAAAAGGGATAGGAGGTTAGGGTTGAAGGCAGTGGTGAAACGGACAGGTCTCTGTCATGCCAGTTGAAGTCTTTTTAGAGAGTAAATGCCAGTAAGTGTTTGTTGAATGTATGAAGATATGGCTGAAAGGGTCTAGGGTCCATGTCTGAAATGCCTAACATTCTCCTCATTGGACAAGTGTAAAATATGGTCCAACTGCAAGAGTTCAAAAACTTCCCAGGGATCTGGGCTGAGTCAGAAGAAAGAGCAGAAGCTTACCAAAATGGGACCTATCTCTAGCTTAAGGAACAGGCATTTAATATAGAGCATTTCGTGAGCTCTCAGAAGAGAGGGAGTTGAGTCCTGGTTCCCCCAGTAGCAACCTCCCTGCTCTACCACTCGCATGCCCTCAGGCTTCAGAAAAGGCAGTAGAAAACAATACTCACACCACAAATTGTAACTCTGGGGGAAGAAGGAACAAGGGGATTAACATAGGGAGGGATATGTACCACTGAAAAGTCACTCCTAATGTATCAAAAAAATAGAATGTTTAGCTAGAACTGTGTTAAGTATGAACAAGATGGAAAGAAAATGGCCTGGCAACTCGGCAAACTTGCCCCTCCCCCCAAGACCCCCCCCCCCCCCGCAAGTGAAAAAGAGGAACATTATATCGCATTCAAAATACAGAAGTATGGAAAAAATTATAATCCTTAAATCAGCATATTCCCCATGAGTATTTGAAACTACAGGTGAACTTAGTAAGAATATACACCCATTTTTATTTTATTTATTTATTTTTTAATATTAGTTTCAGGGGTAGAATTTAGCAATTCCTCAGTTGCATACAACTCCCAGTGCTCATTACATCAAGCCCTCCTTCATGCCCATCACCCAGTTACCCCATTCCCCCACCCACCTCCACTCCAGCAACCCTCACCTTGTTCCCTATGGTTAAGTGTCTCTTATGGTTTATCTTCCTCTCTGTTTTTGTCTTATTTTATTTTTCCATCCCTTCCCCTATGTTTATCTGTTTTGTTTCTTAAATTCCACATATCAGCGAAATCATATGGTAATTGTCTTTCTCTGATTGACTTATTTCACTTAGCATAATACCCTTTAGTTCCATCCACCTCTTTGCAAATGGCAAGATTTCATTCTTTCTGATGGCTGAGTATTATTCCATTGTATATATGAACTACATCTTTTTTATCTGTTCCTCTGTCGATGGACACCTGGGCTCTTTTCATATTTTGGCTATTGTGGACATTGCTGCTATAAACATTGGGGTGCATGTGCCCCTTCAAATCACTATGTTTGTATCCTTTGGATAAATCAAAAAGAATATACACTCATTTTTAAAAGAAGAGCGCAGAGAGGAAATGGAGCAATATCCATAGAATTCTGTAGGAAAAAGCTCCTGAAGAATATTGGCCCCAGTGGTCATTTAAATATAAAGACAACAGGTGGACATTCACAAGCAAAAAATTTAGCGTATGTGACTCTCATAAGCTTCTTGATAAAAACTGCCCAGTGATAAAATGTAGCTGCTTGAGAGGTGAATCAAAATGAAGAATTTAGAAATAGGAAAACTGTGGTCACCAAACAAACACGAATGCTGAATTTGTTTAACTGTAGAACTAAGATAAAGCCACTGGGAGAGTCGCAACTGTGCAGCAGAACATGAATGTCAGGAGCCCTCTGATAGTAATAATAATGCACAGAACAAATGTTGGGAGGTAGGGACAAGAGGACACGGGAGGAAGGCTTAAGAATACTGGATATCTTGTCTCTCATAGCAAGTAATCAATATTGTCTGAAGCTGCAACATGTACTTTAAAGAAATGAGTCCAGCTTTTTAAATGATTTTTGTAGCCTTTTTTCTTAAATGTGATGAGATAGTTAAGGAACTAACATCTTGGGAGCAGCATTTTCTAACCATCTATCCACGTATCTATTTATCCATTCATCAAACTGTCTTTTTATATGCAGTGGACCCTTGAACAACGTGGGTATGAATTGCATGGGTCCACTTAGATGCAGATTTTTTTTTTAATAAATACAATACAGAACTGTGAATGTGTTTTCCTTATGATTTTCTTTATAACATTTCCTTTTCTGTGGGTGACTTTATTGTAAGAACACAGTATATAGTACAGATTTTTACCTGCACAGGGGGTTGGCACCCCCAACCCCTGTGTTCTTCAAGGGTCAACTGTAAAGGCAAAGAGAGATGTTTGGGATGAATGTCACCAAATGTTGACACTGATTATCACTGGGGATTACTTCATTTTCTTCTTTTTGCTTTTCTTTATTGCTTGAATTTTTATTAATGAGCCAATGTTTATTTTACAAAAACAGTAAAAGCATTATTTTTGGCCAAAAATTAGAGGGCCACAGCATCCAGCCAATTGTTGGTCAAATTTAAGCCTAGGGTAGTATTCCATCTAACCATATGTTTAATTTGGAGAAATAAGATCATCAGCAAGACTAGCCAAGGGATTTCAAATTCCCTTTTAAGCTTATGAACTTTAAAGGTATTACCGTTCAAGACAGAATTTAAGGAGAGGGAGCTGAACGGAAAAAAGAAGATAGGAAGGAAACTCCATTTTTGACCACAAAGCGTTTGACAGGATTTGTAGGACTGAAGAGATGCTTAAGATGTCAGCTCAGGATGAGGCACCGAGAGAACAAGAGGGAAAGCACACCTGGAAATCATGGTAACAGTGAGACTTCCAACACGTGAGCACATGGGAATACGACTGAAGACCCAGGGAATGTGAGGTGGAAGATGGAGCATTGATGATGGCGGAAGGAAAGAGGCAGACATGGGCAGAGTTGGGCTCAGCGGGGAGCCTGCTTCTCCCTCTCCTGCCGCCCCCCCCATGCTCTCTCTCGCTCTCTCTCTCAAATAAATAAAATCTTTAAAAAAAAAACCGACCATCCCTCCAAGTCCAATGCATCCAGCCATCTTAGATACAAAGGATGACAGTATATATGCTACTAAAACCTGGCAAATCTGGGGAAACAAGACCCTTGCATTTAGCCAAAATGAAATCACCGGAAACCAAACTGAAACCTTTCGTGACCCCAAATTTATTCTGAGAGACAGTGTGTGTGGGTGAGAGTTTTATTTTAATCACCTTAGTTGGTGTTCCAAGGAAGGTATATAAAGTTCCAGTTCTGGCCTCCTCGCCCGGGGGAGCATCATGCGAATGTGCCAACAACAGAACAACAGGCGCTCCAGTGAAAGGAATCCAGGGGCTAATCTTAGATTCGCTGCAATACAATGGATCCAGAGGAGGATAAAGGCAAAGAAAGACCTTAATCGATTGGAGTTTAACCTTTGGTTCAATACATTGTGTCCTGTGGTCAGAACTGCAAGGGCTGAGGCTGCTTTATTTTAAATGTTGTGTTGACTTACCAAAAACATTTCTATCTGGGAGATCATTCGGGTGAGAGAATACTCCAGAGTAATTTCTGTTCTACTTAGCATTTAGATAGCACCAGAGAGCTGTACAGGGTTATTAATACAGATCTTGTACTTTTGAAGCAATTTACAATCTTTCTGGACAGTGCCCTATCCATAGGGTCTGAGTGGGTGTGGCCAACGAGTCAGACGGCTTGAGCCTCCTCCTTTAGAACCGTCTGTTTGCTCTTCCTGCCGAGGATGGGCCCCTGTCTCAGAAATGAGCTTCCTCAGCAGCACTGTCCTCATCCGTGAAGGGCAGCTCTCTCTTTGTCTGGAATCCTCTGTGAGACAGGCCACTTCTCGTACAAGAACACAAAAAGAAGATGGGGGACACCCGAAGATACTCATTATGTGGCTCTTAGACGCAATAGGGGATTGAATTTTACTCCCCTCTGGCACCGACCTTCTTCCTGTTGAGACCACTCGTCATGCTCGCGCTGACCAGGACACTCAGGGACTTCATGATCCCCCATGTTTTTCCAGAATTCCTCACTGGGCTCCCCCCCTGCCCCCCCACCCCCACCCCAGGCAGCAGCACTTCCTTCTCCTGGAGACTGCTGACTGGGCCCTTTTCTCTTGTCCTGGAATTGGGGCCACATCTTTAGAGCTAAAGGCAAGCGGGGTTTGGTTCCGCACACCCCCGAGAGAGTTGCCAGGGACTGCCAGCAACCTGGGCCTGCAGCAGAACTGGCCCCTCCTCACCCCGAACCTCTCTCTCCAGGCTGTAGGCGAGGCTGAGGCGGGAGAGACAGGGAAAGGATCCCTGTGGTTGTACCCCTGTACAGAGTATGATGTTCAGTTTAAGAGGTGATTTCCTTCCTTCCGCTGAGCCTATTGAGGGGGCCTCTGAGAGAATTGCTTCTCAAGGTTGGAGCTTCCTGTCAGAAGCGGAGATGGCAGGGTGCTTTCTAAAAGTGTGCAAGTCCAGGGTAACTCAGTCTATGGGGGCACCCTAATAAAGAAAATATGACATGTCCTAAGGTGCAGTGCTTTGCGGGGTCCCCTGCCCCTAAGCACAGGGCTGAAGGCAACCTACCCAGGCGCAGATTCCTAGTTGGGGAGAAAAATGGTAGAGTGGGCGCAAGCCAGGGGGCAGCAGGCTAGCTCAGAGTTTGGTGCGGCCAGGATATATGTGTCCGGGATGGAGTGGAAATCATACAGCCTAGCAGGTTTGAGCTAGCTTGCTATACTCTATACCTGGGAGCTGTTGGCTGGGTCAGGGATCCCACTCCAAGACGCTAGGAGATGGAGGGTCAAGAATGGGCTTTTCAGGGGATAGAAGAAGTCAAGGGAGGCTGAATGGTGTTCTTCAAGAAGGTCACAGCAGTGGATACTGCCACTCAGAGGCTCCCAGGGCCAGACAGTGTAAGCCCCAGAAGCAGGGCTGCCCCAGAAAGGGGGTTAAATAGAGACAGTTACCTTTCCTTCATCTGTCACTGTGCAGCCAGGGGAATGTTGGAAAAGGGAGGAAAAAGGCACGTGAATCCTATAACCTTTTAAGTTCTTTAGCCCTGCTACTTCTAGATCTGAAGTTCGGTCACAGTATAAACTGTGTTGGCGATTCTAATGTGACATTAAGGTTCATTTAACACCTGTAAGTTTTAATGTCTGTAAAATGTACATATCAAAATAATCTTATTTTGAGATTTTAAAAGTAATTTTATACCTCATTGCAAAACAATGCATATCGTCCATAGAAAATTTAGAAAATAAGGACAAGTTGTTGTTGTTGTTGTTGTTGTTTAATGTTACTGTGGTAAAAACACTTAACAGATCTATCCTCTTCAATAAGCAAGTTTTTGTTTGTTTGTTAACGAAGTAAAATAGCAACCATTTATTTAGTTCACAATTCTGTGGGTTGGTGATATGGGGCAGTCCTTCACTAGGGCAGTCCTCATCTATTTTTTTGAGAAAACACTTGTATATAACATTGTATAAGTTCCAGGTAGGCAATATTATAATTTGACATCTGTATACATTACAAAGTGATCATCCATCAAAACTCTAGTTACCATCCATCACCAGGCAATTCACCCCCTTCACCCATTTTGCCTGTACCCCTTCCCCTCTGGTAACCATTAATCTGTTCTCTGCATCAATGAGTTTGTTCATTTGTTTTGGTTTTTTTAGATTCCACATATGAGTGAAACCATATGGTATTTGTCTTTCTCTGTCTGTCTTATTTCACTTAGCATAATACCCTCAAGGTCCATCCATGTTGTCACAAATGGCAAGATCTCATTCTTCTTTTATGGCTGAGTAATATTCCAGTGTGTGTGTGTGTGTGTGTGTGTGTGTGTACACCATATCTTTATCCATTCATCTATTTAATGGACACTTCGGTTGCTTCCATATATTGGCTATTGTGATTAATACTGCAATGAACATAGGGGTGCATATATCTTTTTGGTTTAGTGTTTTTGTTTTCTTCAGATAAATACTGAGAAGCAGAATAGTTAGATCATATGGTAGTTCTATTCTTAATTGTTTGAGGAATCTCCATACTGTTTTCCACAGTGGTTGCACCAATTCGCATTCCCACCAAGAGTGCACGAGGGTCCCTTCTTCTGCACATCCTCACCAGCACTTGTTATTTCTTGACTTTTTGATAATAGCCATTCTAACAGGTGTAAAGTGATAGCTCATTGTGGTTTTGACTTGCATTTCTCTAATAATTAGTGACGTTGAGCATCTTTTCTTAAAGATGCTTAGACCTTCTCTGGTCTGTTGGTCATCTGTATGTCTTCTTTGGAAAAAACATCTATTCAGATCTTCTGTGCATTTTTTTAATATGGGGTTATTTAAAAACAAGTATGTTTTTCAAAAGCTAAATATGAACTAAAAGCAATAAACAGTGCTATTTTTGTGTTGGACATCTCACAGATGGATGGTCTCATTGCTTCCCAAGCAGAGTGATTGTTGTTTGCAGTTAGTTTGTGAAAGGAGATTTCCTCCTGAAATCTCCTGAAATCATGGCATCTATAGACCTGAAATAATTTCTCCTGGCTCTTAGTGAGCCTAGGACAGGTAGAGGTGGAGGGCATTGGGTCAGGGCAGCAGGAAGGTGGGATAGCAAAAGCAAGGCAAGCACGGGATAGAAGGTAGAAGGCAGATCTGGGGCTGTGGCCCAGGCATGGGCCTCTGATGGGGCTGCTTAGAATTCTCCAGGAAGGCTGGTGGGAGGCCAGGGGACATGAAAGGCTATGGGTCAAACTAGGCAGGGGGTCTGCAATCATATTTCCTCTCTCTTTGAGCTCCTCCTATGTGCCAGCCACTGGGCCACACTGTGGCGGCAGAGATGACGGAAGCTCCATACCAGTCCCTGCAAAACTAACAGCCCAGGGGCAAGGACGGTGTGAGTGAAGGGTTCATTAAAATGTCATCAATTCCATCAGAGAAGTTTGAACCAGCTGCTGCAGGAGGACGGGGGAGCCAAGAGTGTGGGAAGC
Organism: Mirounga leonina; assembly: GCF_011800145.1. NCBI lineage: Eukaryota > Metazoa > Chordata > Mammalia > Carnivora > Phocidae > Mirounga > Mirounga leonina. Next base: position 1,025,034 of record NW_023270380.1, read on the forward strand.
CTCTCCCAGAGGGTATTACCTGAGTTGAATCGGGCGGTTGGCAGACAGAGGGGACAGCATGCACGGGTGCGAAGGTGCTGCCAAGCGTGGGTCGATGGGCAGGGTGAGCAGCTCAGGGTGGAGGGTGTCAGTATTTGGGAAAGAGAGGGAGAGAGTTCTTACAGTCCTTTCAGGTTTTGCTCTAATTAGCGGTCATAGAATGGACCGACATGGGCTTTGTGGTCAGGCCCGTTAAGACTTAACTGTTTGGCTCTGGGCTGTGCAAGCTGGGTAGCTGCAGGCAGGTGTCCTTGCTGAGCCTTCCTTGCCCATCTGTAAAAACAGGGGTCAGACCTGAGTCTTCAGGCCGTGCTAGCGATCAAGCGAGGAAACCGATGTGAGGGCACCTAATATGCCCCGGGCCCGGGAAGCAATGGTTTCCTCCTACCCTGCCCGAAAACCTGACTCTCCCAGGAGCTCACTCTGCTGCGTGCCCAGCTAGGAGGTCCGCTCTCCATCTTCCGAGGGCCACACTGTGTCACTTCTCTGCCACCAGCCGGGAGCCTGCGAAAACGGGGTCCAGATGAGTGTGTCGGGCCTGGGCGACGTCTGGAGTTTGGAACACCACCAACCGTGTGTTTGCATTCGGGGAGAGGCCCTTTCTGCAAAGAGGCCCCACACAGTCCCATGAGCTCAGGACCCCGGGTGCAGTTCCAAATACCTGTGGCGGGAAACCTGGCAGGAAAGTCTCACCAGACAAGCTGCAGCCCTTGGCATCCCCCTGGATAGTGACCACTGCGTGATGCGCCCTCGTCGGCCACCAACAGAAACCATCTGTCCTCTGTCAGAGTATTATGGCTGAATTGTGTCCCCCCGCCTAATTCATATGCTGCAGTCCTAACCCCAGCCCCTCAGAATATAACTGTATTTGGAGCTAAAACGCCTTTTAAAGAGGTGTTTCAGTTAAAATGAGGTCATTAGGGTGGGCCCTAACTTAATAGGACTGGTGACTGTCTGAGAAGAGACAATTAGGACACAGACACACACAGAGGGACGACCCTACGAGGACACCGGGAGAAGGCGGCCACCTGCACAGCAAGGAGAGACGCCTCCGAGGGAGCGAACCCCGCTGACGCCTCGATCGCAGACTTCCAGCCTCCGGAACTGGAGACAAGAAATGTTTGTTGTCGAAGCCCCCCTCCCCCAAGTGTGGTACTTTGTTAAGGCAGCAAACACCCAGTCTGACGATCTTCACTCCTCCTTCCCATTATTCTTGTCAACAAAGACCAAACGCAACACCTTCTGCGGGGGGTCTTGCGTCCATCCTGTGTCCGTGGTCCCTGCACCTGTCAGCCGCGGGTGGCCAGTGTTCTTCTGAGGGGAAGGCATTCCTTCCTGCGCACTCCCACCCTCACGAATGACCCCTTCAACGACCACTTCCACCCCACAGCTCTGCCTTCCCCGAGCCCCTGTCATCTGTGAGCCTTAATGTTTTCTCATTGCTGGAGGAGGCAGCAGCCTGGTTCAGTGCTGGACTCACATGTCTCCCAACCAAAGACCAAAGTGCAAGCCGCAACACAGAAGATGTCTATTTACTTGGGGTCTTAGGGATTGCCATCCAAGAGACACAGACTCAAAAGCATGCTCTGGAGAGACAAAGGAGGTTGGGGTTTCTAAAGAGGAAAGAGGGAATTTACGTAAGTTGTTTTGAACGAAATGTGATTGGTGCTGGTGTAGCTACAGTTACACTAATCTATATGTGATTGGCTGCTGGGGCTAGTGTTAGGCAGAAAGTCCATTTATGTTCATTTTATCATATAGTAGATGCTTTGGCTTTTAGCGGAGTTCAGCAGAAATTCCAAGAATTTGAGGCAGAAGTCACGCCCCACGTCCTCAATGTCCTCCAGCTTCATTTCAAATAACCGTCTTAGCGATGCTTACTCTCTTTTATTCTCTCTGCTGTCACGCACACAGCTGGTTTGAATCTCAGCTCCAACTTCCTGGCTGTATCACCTTGAGCTTTGGTTTCCTTATCTGCATTGATACAGGGAAGGCATCCTTAGTTAGCTGGCCCTGCTGAATGGGCCAACCAGATCAACCCAAGCCTGGAATCCGTGGCTCCGTTCTTGGCCCACAGTGGGAGATGCCATTATTCCACGTTTGCACCGTCAGTACTGCTGCCAGAACCACGCGTGGGCTCCCTGGCCCTGTGGTTCTACCTCTGCTAGCCTGGACTCGCTCCTGGCCTCTGTGGCAGGTGCCCAGCCCACTGCCATTTGTGGGCTAGTTCAGGACCCTGACCCACCCAGGCTGCGCCTTCACACTATGCCGTTACCTGGCTTATGTCCAGCCACCAGCTCCCACAGGAGGACAGGGACAATGAGGCCTCTGACTTACTTGTGCATTCCCGAAGGTACTGTCCTCGTACTGCCACAGGGAACAGCCTCCCTACAGCCGAGGACTCGGACCTCCATTTTTTCACAAACTCCATTTTTATGGGATTAAAGCAGAACCACTCTGCCTCTAGGACTCTCAGGAGGCACTGACAGCCAAGATTTGGCTACAAGCTGTGAACAAGGGGCAAAAACCTTGTCTGTAGAGGACTGTTGAGCACCAAACAAGAGTATGGGCTGAAATGGGGAGGGGGGTAAAATTATGTCAGAGGTAACTAAACAAACAGACTAAAGATGTAGGGAAAGCATATTGGTCAAAAAAAATAAATAAATAAAACCTCTGAGTTTCCAAAGGGGTCGATTATAATTCCTTTTATTTGAATTCAGAGATCTTTTCCAACCACAGCTAAATCTTTTCTCGAACAATCTATGACAGTCACCTGCTACAGGAAGCTAAAGGGGCAACTTTTTCATGGCCCATTAAGGAGCATCATCGAGATGGCTGGTATCTAGACAGAACAGCCCTCTAGGGCTGACCACCTGGATTGACTTTACTTGTGAGCATCAACCAACCAAGAGCCGGAAGTTTCTGGAATGGGACATTTAAAAAATATGTCTTCTCAACCTTCTTCTCTGCCATAATTTACTATTGAATTCAGGAGCAGGAGCCTAATGCCCTTTGGGAAATGTGGTGGCAGTTTGGGTTCTTTTCAGAGGTATGTGTAGTCTGTCCTTGTATCCAGGATGAGAATCTATAAAAGCCAAACCTAAATCTTAGCAGTGCACCTTCGTTGAGGTGTACGGAATAATAAAGCTCAGACTGTGATGTGGATAAGCAGGTTTGAACACAATGCCTCCATGAAAGGACCTCTCCTGCAGCCCCCCAGCTCCCATGAAGGCCCCGCTCACTGCTGGGTAAAAAATTTCGACACCAGCAACTCTATGAAGTTTGTGGGGCTTGAAGCAGAAAACGACTTATGGGGACCCTCTTTAAGAAAAAGAGCCAAAATTATCTTAATTTGACAAATTTTCCCAAAATATATGAGCATGGGAACACTTCATGGGGGCCCACCCTCGGATGTTGGAAGGGGGCTGAGGGTCCTGTGCCCTTGGGAGTGCTGGTGGCCAAGCGTTCCCAGGCAAATCCCAGGGCCGACTTTACCCCTTGGGCCTCGGGTCTTCTTCCTTCCCCAGCTGCCTGAGGGTCCTACACCTTCGTTCCTTCTCCAAGCTTTAGTGTCAGATACGAAGATAAGCTCCACTATGTACTCTGGGCCTCAGTTTACTCTTCTATTAAGTGAGGGCTTAGGATGTTATCTTCAGAAAGTGTCTAGAATAGTCTGCTCTCCATAAAACATTAATTATTCTGTGCCTTTTTCTGTGACTTCTTGCCTGAATTCCTGACCACTCATAGCCCCGGTTTCTACGTCTGATTCCAGCACCAAACGTTATTACAGCCAGGATTTATAAGAAGAATGGTACCCTTCTCCCTGAGGGGAAAAAAACGGCTACCAGAAGAGACCAGGGACCGTGAGGAGCGTGAATATTGGGATGCTCCATGGAGGACATTCACTGAAGACTTGTCTATCATAGTAAACAACCAAACCCGACTTAAATTTTAAATATCCAACCAGGGGGGATTGGTAAAATGGAAGTATCATGATTCAGTGGAATACACCAAACTCATTTTAAATGATATCAATAGATTCCCATAACACATGGCTAAGTGACTAATACAGGCTGTGGAACTGTATTTACGGTATGACTTCATTTTTGCAAAATAAAATAACATACTTTCCACACACACATATGCATATCCGGGAGCATGTGTTACAAATGTTACCCGTGGTTATCTCAGGATGGTGAAGAGAGGGCCATTTTCTTGTATCGCTTTCCTGCATTTCCTACAAGACTGCGCCCAGCGGGTGCCCCAGGCACACCTCGGCCCACTCCCTTCCTGAGCCCACTCCTACTTTGAGCTTACAGTCAAATTTTCATCATCGAGTAGGTGTTCTCTTGCAGGATGCTTCCGGGCTCACACTAGTGAATTTAGAAAGAGTCTGTGCCTCCAGCCAGTTATCACTGTGACTCTGGAAGAATGATTACTTTCTCCATTTTGTGGCTCTGATGATTCGTCAGGAAATTGAGCTGAAAGTTTAATATCAAGTGTCTTTGTGAGCAGCATTTTTATTGGAACTTGAGCCTTTGATTTCTGAGATGTGAAGCACACTGTTCCACTCAGTAGGGAGTTTTCTGGGACCATTAAAGATGTGAGATTTAGCTCAAACAGGAGCTTACTTGGGGACCACATACACAGGTGATCCTAAACGCCAGTTGCCCCATCACAGCTCCCCGTGTCTAGGAGGCTCCAGTGTGAAACAGTTGGTTTCATCTGTGAAATTGTGTTTCTGAACAGCAACCTAGAGAGGAGCTGAGAAATAATTGTCAAAAAATACTTAAGAATAGTGACTGAAAGGATTTCTAATCATTTAGAAAAAGCCTATTAGAAATAACCTAGAAATAAAACAGAATAACCTATTCTGTTACTCTGTTTTACCAATAATAATGTTAAGTAAAAGCTTAGCTTTCGTATTTAATTTCACAGTTTTACAAACTAAAAACTGTAAACACAGTTCTGTTGATATGTAATTCATATAACCATACAACTCACCCATTTAAAGTGTACAGTTCAGTAGTTTTCATATAGTCTCAGGGTTGTGCTTCCGTAACCACGGTCTAATTTTAGGACATTTATTTTCACCCCCAAAAGAAACTCCATACCTGTATAGCAGTCACTTCCCGTTACCCACCCCTAGCCTTCATTCCCAGACTTAGGTCACCATTAGTCTACTTTCCGTCTCTATAGATTTGCCTATTATGGACATTGCGTATACATGGTATCATACAGCAAAGGGTCTTTTGTGGCTGGCTTCTTTCACGTAAGCACATGATGTTTTCAACGTTCTCCATGTTATAACATGTATCAGCTCTTCAGCCCCTTTTATTGCTGAATCATACTCCACTGAATGAATATACCACATTTGACTTGTCCCTTATACTTTTTGGCTATTATGAATAAAGCCACTGGGAACATTCATGTACAAGTCTTTTGTAGATAGATGTTTTCATTTCTCTTGGATGTATCCCTAGGAGTGGAGTTGCTGGATCATACGGTAACTGTACAGTTCACATTTCGAGGAACCTGCCAAAATGTTTTTCAACGCGACTGCTCCATTTTACATTCTCACCAGCAGTGTGCAAGTGTTCCAATATCTCTACATCCTCGTCAACACTTATTACTGCCTTTAAATAAAATCATAGCCATTGTTTGGTTTTCCAAATAACAACCAATGCTCCAGTTTTCTGACTTCAACTGGTTGTCCTATAATTCAACTCAATTCTGACACTATCTACCTGGAGTTAGTGTAGACCCCACAGGTTTAAGGGCTCAGTCCCACAAGACTGCCCCTGGTTCACACACCAGATGCAAATAGGGTCCCCAGGCAACTTCTGCCCAGCTGACTACACATTCGGGGTTTTCCGTGACCTCACCTTAGGTTCAATAATGGGCTAGAATGATTCACAAAACTCAGGATAGCTCTCAGGATAACTTATGATCACATTTTTATTTTAAAAAATACAACTTAAGGGCAGCCAAATGGAAGAGATGCATCGACCAAGTATGGGAATAGGGGCACAGTGCCTTCATGCTCTCTCCGGGCATGCCATACCCCAGCATGTCAATGTGTTCACCAACCCAGAAGTTCTCTTAGCTTCTTTGTTTCAGTGTTTTTTATCAAAGTTCCATTGAATACTCACAACTGATTAAATCTTTGGCCATTGGTGATTGAAGTCAATCTCCCTCTCTCCTCCCTGGAGGAGCAGGGTGGGCGTCAGTATTTTCTAACCCTCTAATCATGTGGTTGGTTCCTCTGGGAACCAGCCCCTATCCTGAGGCTATCTGGGGGTCCACAAAGAGTCACCACAACAATAAAAATGGAGGTGTGGTCATAAGGAGCTCATTATGAATAACAAAAGAAACTCTTATCACTTGGGAAATTCTGAAGATTTTGGGAACCCTGTGCCAAGAACTGGGGAGAAAGACCAAATATATATTTTGAATTTTACTACAGCCGTTCTGTTGGGTATAAAGTGATATGTAATGGGCTTTTGATTTGTATTTCTCTAATGACTAATGATGTTGAGTATCTTTTCATATGCTTATTGGTCATTTGCATATCTCTTTGTGGAGAACTATCTATTCAGAATCTTTGCCCATTTTTTTATTGGGTTATTTGTCTTTCTATTATTGAGTTGTAATAGCTCATTATATATACAGGATATATGTGCCTTATAGGCTTGCAAATAATTTCTCCCAGGCTCTGTGTCATCTTTTCACTTTCTTGATGATTTTTCTCTGCAATACAGCATTTTTAATCTTCATAAAGTCCAATTTATCTATTGTTTCCTTTTTTGGCTTGTGTTTTTGGTGTCATACCTAAGAAACTATTGCCTAACCCAAAGTTACAAAGATTTACTCCTTCGTTTTCATCCAAGAGTTTTATGGTTTTAGCTCTTACATTTAGGTCGATAATCCATTTTGAGTTAGTTTATGTGTATTGTGTGAGAAAGAGGTACAAATTCATTCTTTTGCATGTGGATATATAGCTGTCCCTGTATAGTTGAAAAGTTTATTCTTCCCCATTGAATGGTCGTGGCACCCTTGCCAAAAATCAATTGACCATAAATGTAAAGGTCTATTTTTTAGGATCTCACTTCTATTCCATTGATATATATGATTATGTTAGTACCACAGTCTTGGTTGTTGTAGCTTGATAGTAAAGTTTGAAGTCAGAAAGTGTGAGTCTTTCTACTTTGTTCTTTTTCTCTATTGTTTTTGGCTATTCTGAATCCCTTGCATTCCCATACACATTTTAGGATCAGCTTGTCATTTTCCACAAAAATCCAGTTGGGATTTTGATAGAGATTGTTTTTAATCTGTAGATGAACCATTCCAATCTATGACCATGGCATGCCCTTCCATCTATTTAGATCATTTCTTCTAATGGTTTGTAGTTTTCAGTGTACAAGTTTCGCTCTTCTTTTTATTAAATTTATCCCTAATTTTTTTCTTTTTCATGCAATTTTAAATGATATTTTGTTTTCTTAATTTTATTTTTGAGTTGTTTGTTAGTAGTATATAGAAATATAATAGATTTTTGTATATTGGTTTGTATCCTGCAACTTTGCTGAACTTGTTTATTGGCTCTAATAGTTTTTTTTTTTTAGTGGATTCTTTAGTATTGCAAGTACTTTTATATACATTATCTCATTTAATCACCAGAAGAGAACTGAGACCTGTGTAGGACAGACATTAGTCTCACAATTTTACAGATGAGGGAACTGAGGCTTGGAGTGGCAAATAACTTGCCTTAGATCTGGTTGTTAATAAATGGCAGAGCCTTGACTGATTCTCAGGACAGGGTCTGAAGACAGGGCAGACTGACCACAGAATCAATTTTCTCACCACCCCAAAACTCTAAAAGAAAAAAACTATAATCTGCAAGAAAAAAGAGGTTTGGAAAATTGACAATAGCTGATAAGAAGTGTCAACATATTTTTTCTGGATGGAAAGTTACTGACTAACAGGAATAGAAGGATCCTTAGCTTGAGTGTCTAAGGCAGAGTTTAAGGAATTAGTGTACTTAAAAGATCACTTATACATATAAGGAACGAAATAATTTGCCCAAGTCCTCAAAAAGCCTCAGGACTTGGAAAGTGCAAAGTCCCATAGAAAACGGGGGTGAGGTATGACATAGGGATTATGCTTTCTGCACATATGTAGTTAAATCCCCACACCTGCTCTCGCATCTGCAGTCTGGTGTCTCTCACTCCACCTGGGAACAGATAGTTGGTTTATACTCGGGAAAAGCTGACTGGGGACCCCGAAGAGAGTGGGGAGTGGCAGGGTGATATGGTGGAAGAAGATAAATGGTGGAACCTCACTCAGATCATTCTTAAATGCTGGCAGCCAGACTTGCATTCTGCTCAACCTGCAATCTCTAGGTAGGAGAATAGAGGAAAAGGCCTCTCTCAAGATAGATGGTTGCTGACACTTGGGGTTCCCTCTGTTGAAAACACAGACTGTCACCAGCCATCTTGTGGAGAGTGTCCAAGCCCTTCCACACATAATACAACTTGTGGTCAGCTTTTTGTTGTCCAAATTTTTAATATAAGACAGTATTTGAGGGAAGTCTTCAATATCAAAAAGAGAGATAAAAGAAAATAAACAGGAAAAAGGAGCCCAGAGGAAGCATAGATAATGCAGGAGGCAGAAAACTAAAAAAACCAAAACCTCTTAATATCTTCAGGGAATATGAAAGACCTCTTGGAAATTAAAACCAGGATATGAAAAACAGAAAATAAATGCAAAAGCTTCATTAGCAGGATTGGAGGATAAAGTTGGAAAAAAGATCCCAAGGAATTGGAATTGGACAACAAAACAAAACCGTGGCAAGTAGAAAAAGAGAGATTAGAAACAAACAATCTAGGAGTTTCAATGTCTGAGGAAGAGAAACTCTAGAGAGAGAGAGATCTGCACAGAGAAGTTGGTGAAGAGGAAGTTATCAAAGCCATGATATTTGGTACTGAGGGGGAGAAGCTTTAAGTTGAAAGGGGACACAGGATGCCCATAATAATGAATCTCTGAAAAAGTGGGGGCTCTGTCAGTTGAGCATTGGACTCTTGGTTTTGGCTCAGGTTGTGATCTCAGGGTTGTGGGATCGAGCCCCTCGTCAGGCTCCGTGCTCAGTGGGGAGTCTGCTTCAGATTCTCTCTCTCTCTCCCACTGCCCCTCCCCCCAATAAATAAATAAATAAATCTTGAAAAAAAAAAAAAAGAAGTGTCACATCATCATTTAGAATTACCAGGGGTAAGGAGAATACTTCTAAAAGATTCCAGGTATGATGTGTGTGTGTGCATGGGGGTGTGTGAGTGTGCATGTGTGTTGATATATAAAGGATTTTAAATCAGAACAGCATTGAACTTCTTAATAGCACAACTGAGAGACAAAAGATAATGATACAATGCCTTTAATATTCTGAGGGACAATGACTTTGAGCCACAATTCTACCCTCAGGCAAAGTATTAATCAAGAGCAAGGGTAAGAGAAAGACATTTTCAGAAAACCAAAAACTCAAATATTTTACCTCTGATGTACTTTCCTTAGGAAGATGTGCTTCAGCAAATGAAGGAAATTAATCAAGAAAGAGGAAGATGGCACCTAGATAACGGATGATTCAACACAGGGAATGGCCAAGGGACATCTCAGGGTAATACTCAGCCTGCAGACTGGTGCAGGGCCTTGGAGTTCTCTGGGAGGAATTCTCCAGCAGGAGCCCAAAATGGAATCTCTGTATTTGAGTATACATAAATAATGCTATTGATTTTGAATTCTTTTGGGGCGGGGTGAAGTAACCATTAGAACACAGAAAATTTGACAAATGAAAAAACAAAGCAATGATTAACTCCAGGAAGAAAGAAAGGAAGTTCTAGAAGAAAGGAGGTGGGGTCACAATGGACTTTTTGGCTTAATAAGGAATCATATTCGTAGTCATAGTATTGTAAACACTGCTTATTGTCTTAAGAATTGTGACATAAATGTTGGGAGATGTGTTGCAGTTGGAGTGGAAGGTAGAGCAGGAGTACTAAATCCTTCTCTCCCTCAGCAGGAAGTCAGCTGTGTCTAAAATGGATGAATTAGGATTTAGCACTATATGCATATTATTTAGAAATGAAGAAGTTAAAAGCAAGGGGAAAAGCTAGATGATTTGAGAGGGCTTGCCTCTGAGGAGGGTCCGGGGAGATGATGAAGGGCAGGGCACTGATGCTTTGTAGAGTCTTTTGGTACCATTTGACTTTTAAAACTATGTACATATGTTTACACTGAAGAGAGAGACAGAGGGGGTGGGGATTGATTTTAGGTCCCATGTTTTTTTACTGTATCACAAGATCGAACCAGTTCCCTTTTTGATGTGCAACTTTCTAAGCTTTCTCTCTCAGGGTTTCTAGAGAACTGTGTGCTCTCCTCCACCTCACCCCTGCTGCAGGCCACATAGGACCCTTGAAATCTCTAGTTCCGTCCCTCAGATCCCTGCAGGGAGCCCAGTTCTGGGATTCGTGGTCCCTATGGGCAGACTCCCTTGTAGCATCAAGCGTGATCTGGCCTCCTGCTTTGCCTAGAAGGCATCTGGTTTCCCGATAAGGAAGCTTTTCTGGCTCCCCCTTTGGCTACACTTGGAGAATGGAGTTGTGGCTAAGAAGTCTAAAATCAGCAATTTAAACTCTCTCTCAGTGAGCCTTTGTGTTTCTGCTTATGTAGCTGCGGAGAGGTCCACTGCGGGAAGTTGCTCTGCTGAGCTGAAGAACTAGAAGCCCAGGACTCCAGGACCCCTGTGTCTGTGAGCCGGCCTCCCCCTGGAGGCCTCCTGGACTGCCAACAAGGGATGCAGGCTGGGTGGAGGGACTACAGGAGGTCTTAGTGGCCTATGAAATGTCTGGTTTGTTGGGCAGCACATATGGGAAAGGCACCTTCTCTTCTCTGCCCCTTCCTCCACCCCCACCACAAGCTATGTTTGCTCCTCCCCTACGCCCCCCCCCTCCCTGACTTACTCCATTTGTCTCTACTGTTCCCAGGTCCTCACAGCTGATGACCCCAGAGGTAGGGACCAGTCCCCACAGACAGAATATAACATATGTCCTCTGCGCCAGTTCTCATCCTCCCCCGTCGCCCAGGAGGGCTCAGCTTTAAATACTTCTCTAGACCAGGCATCGGACACATCCTGCCCCAGGCCTACGTGTTTGCTGCCAGCCATGCTCGGGACCAGACGCACAGACTCAGGGCCAAGCCTTCTGGTTCTCTGGCACCGAGGTGGCCCCTCTACAAATTCCCAACTGGCTGCTCTGTTTTGCAGGTGCTCAGTGCTCAGCAAACCCCCCCCCTCCGCCATGGGCTCCCGCCAGCTGAGACATGGGCACAAGGAGAGCAGCTTCATGGGCACTCTCCAATTAAGCCAGCTCTGAGGGCTCAGCCTGGACCTGAGGCCAACAAGGGGTTTCCGGTGAGCTCTGGTCTCTTGTGGAGAATGCAAAGTGGACACTTGCCAGATCTTTGCTAAACTAACCAAGGCTGCTCCCCAAATAGCGGAGCAGAGAGCATGCAGAGAGAGAGGAGTGGGCTTTTGGGCTCTGCCTGCCTACGTGGACATCTGACTCCTACCTTTCACCACATAAACCACTCTTTCCACTATGGGAAGAGCCCATAAGAGAAAGACCTTGAAAGGGACAGGAAATGTTAGTCTCCAGAGGCTTCCTTCTCAGCCCCTCCCTGGGAAGGTGTTGGTTCCCCTCCCTCTGGGACAAGGCTGCACTTGGTCTTCCATCCAGGCCCCCCTTTCCCAGCACCCTGCACCTGGAGTTCTCCCTGGACTCGAGCCTACGTAATGGGATCCAGATCCTCCTGTGGGGCTTCACGTTCTGGACTGAGCTCCTGCCCTTCTGGTTCTCAAGTGTCTTCTCACTGCCTGGACCCTCACTGGGGCTCGTCGCCCTGAAGGGTTGATTTGGCACTGGCCACTTCCGATTTGGACAGACTGAGGTGTCTCTCAGCCTCTGCAGCACCTGAGCTACCTGGCGTCTGTTCTGGAGCCCACATCTATGTGGGTCCCAGGCTCCTGTGTTACATCCCTTGTCCTGGCTCTTTCGGGTGCTGGTTGCCCATAATCGCCCTGTTTCTGCCCAGCTAACCATGCCATGAAGGGGTCTGGCCAAGCTATGACAGTTCTCTTGCTCTTTTACCCCCTTTTCTTACTTCTTTGTCTTCTTTTTAATCCCATATGTCTTCCGGGATCACCCAGAGTCAGGGATGAGAGCCCTCTGGGCTGGGAGAGAGTTAGGAAAGGGGGTAGGTCTGTGGAAGAAGAGGCTGATCTGGATCCAGAAGGTAGTACTGAGCATCTGCTCTGGGTGAGACATTGCACAAGCTTTTGTGGGGAGATGCAAAGGAGATCTTGCTTTAAGGAGATCATATTCTGAAAGCACGTAGGATGCACACGATCCCATAAAGAGCACTCTCTCTGACACCTGGCTCCAGGTCTTGGTGTCTATACCTTCACTGCATACTAAAAAACAGGATTAACTCATGGTCCTCCTATTGATTGGGGTCCTTTCAGAGTCGGGGATTCCCGAGCACGGGTCTGCACCCAGCTGGTGCCCATCCAGCCACGGCAGCTTCGTGGTTCAACCCTACCCCCATTGCCGGCTGAGCCTCCAATTCACTTTTGAAGTCGGTTAGTTGCCTCTGTTCTTAATATAGGAAGTTGGAGGCTCAGGTTGTCTTTGACATCCACTGTCCTTGTTCCCACTTGGCTTTACCTACAGGCCAACATTTCCCTCCAAAAGTCCTGCAAAGCTGGTAGCACTTGCCTTCTGGGCGGCAGCCATGGGGCATCTTCCTTGTTGCAGTCTAGAGTTGGAGGGATCAGCAGAGCGTTGTTTCTCCAGTGACTAAGCAAGAGAAAGGTGATTCTGACCTTTGAAATTGTCTTCGCTGGCTCAGCTGCAATGTTATTGACTTTGAGAATGGAATGGTCATTGCTGTTTACTGGGTATGAGTAATAATAAAGGTGGTAATGAGGGTATGCATCTACCCTCTAGGCAGCTTCCCTTGACAGCCAGAGGGGAAGCCAGGAAAATAGATAGAATGAGATATAACGGGAGTAGAGGTGTTTTGTAAGCTGTGAATCAGTATATACCTCAAGGGTTATTGTAGCAAAGCAAATTCTACATCTTTTCTTGTTTACCTTTTCTCTCTTGGCTTGGGAAAATGAATTTTTATTGTATGAAAGATCTGAAAGTTTTTCAGATGCAACACCAGGTGGTTGGCAGGGTAGGAAGTGAAGGCAAGATGTGGCTCTTTGCAGGCACTCAGTAATATTGTTTGTTGGATGAATAAATGAAGAAAAACAGGTGCTTCTTGAGAAGCACAGGCACGGGCTTACAACCCCAGCCCTTGCCAGGCAGATAGCCCTCCCCCCCACCCCCTGGCTAAGCAGAAGATGCCATGGAGGCTGCTTCCTGTTGACTGGCCTGGATGCCAGGCATCTTCACGGCGCCCAAACCTGAGCTGCGTATAGGGGACCCCGGCTGATTGGGCCAAAAGCAAACTACAAGTACATTAATCAGTACAGAAATTTGTTTGAAATTCTAACTTAAATTTAAAAATAGAACAAAAGAGAAAATTCCCAGTTCCTGTTGCTTGTTTGTTTGAACTAATACCCATATTTGGTAGTTCTGGTGCGTGTCCCACCTCTGCCCCCTCTTCCCTGGGCTTATGGGCAAGAACTATGTTTTTCAGTTAAAAGATTTCAGTTTAGCTCTCCAAAATCTCATAAAGATAATTGGTTTTAGGAACAAACAATTCCTAAAAGGAGAGTGTCAAACCTTACGGTAGCTTAAAGCATTATTATCGTCAGCGGGCATTTACTGGGCTCCTGACTGTGACCAGCATTCTCCTTAAGTACATCACATGGATTGTGATAAATCTTCCCAATTCCTCCAGAGATGGGGTTGCTATTTCATACTTTTTCACTATTTTTTGCTGCTCAGAACAATTTAAAGGTGGGAACATCAAAGCTAATCGCCACACCCGAAGTCCCACAGTTCACAAGTGACAGTGCCCACGATGGACTTGGGCCGAGCCTCAGAGCCCGAGGGATTGAGCTGTTGCCACTGATGTGGCAGAGGGCTGAGCTCAGCACACATCACAGTGTCCCTGGGGCATGGTGCTGAGCTCTAGGCTACATATGTTCAGGGAATTTTAGGTCAGTAGAGTGAATTTATAGGAGTGGTGAGGGAGAACCAAAGTCAGGGAGTATCTGTAGAGTCATCTTGGGAGGCTTCACTCGGAGTGGGTTTCTCAGTAGTGGCATTTTTGACACTTGGGGCTGGACTATTCTTTGTTATGGGGTCTGTCTTGTGCATTGCAGAAGGTTTAGCATCATCCCTGGACTCTACCCGCTACATGGGAGCAGCATACTCTCCCCGGGTTGTGATGACCAAAAAAGATCTCCAGACACACCAAGTGTCCTCTGGGGGGCGCTGAGAACCACTGACTTCAAGAAATGAAGGCTTGGGGGAACACACTGTCACTGAACATTGAAAAGCTATCTTCAGGTACGTCATCTTGACAAGGACCCTAAGAAGTCACTTGGGCTCAGAAGAGCTGGGTCTTCTGAACTTTGGTGCATGGAGTTAGCCAGAAGAAAGAGGGAGGCCTGGAAGGACTGCCCAGAAGGGATGTGGGGAAGGCCAGAGGGGTCGTCACTGTGGTGGCAAGGTCGATGAGATTTACTTAGTTGTGTAAGTTTAGGTTATCAGATAATGGGGAGATTCAGGTTTTAGTTTTTCTTTTGTCTCTGGCTAGTTGGCTAGATTTAGGTAAGCCTATTTTCTTACTTGCTGTTTTTATTCAACACACATTTATTTAGTACATCCTGTGTCTGTCATTATGTTGAATGGGATTATTTCTTTTCATCTCCAGGGCCTGGTATACAATAGATGCTCAATAAGTGCTTGTTGAACATAATCTTGAATTGATTAAGGGGGGAAATTTCCTGTGAAAATAAGGTCTTCTTGGAACTGGGCTCCTCATGGCCTTCAGGCCTGCAGAGACAATGTTTATCAGTGTGGACTGCTCTCTGGTGACATAAGATGATCTACTCATATACGTACTGATGGGTCTAGAATGAAAATACAATGGATTTTTGTTGATTAACTTATTTACCTCCCTACATGTCCAATTTCCTCCTGACAGTGCTTCCTCATGTGGCAGAATTTAGTGGAAACAGATTTTGAGGAAGGTTTGCCAAATTGTTGTGGGGGTGGGGGTGGGGATGGGAGAAAGTACAATACAATGTCAGGCTTTCTCTTGAGGTCTGGAGGCAATGAGGGGGGCTGAGTGTAACCTCAGGGATGGGCACTCACATGAGACCACACTGAAAGAGGCTCCAGAAAGAAGGCAGGAGCCCAAAGAGCAGAGGTAAAATCACGTTAGCAGGGCTAGGTAAGGGACAAGTCAGAACACATCCAGTTGTCTTATATTGCCTAATATATTAATATATTTTTTCCTGGTTATAAAAATTATGCATGATCATTGTAGGAAAAAAATAGAGGAGAAAGGAAAGCATAGAGAAGAAAATGAGAAACAACTCTCATTTCATCGCCCTAGTGATAACAGCTGTTAACATACAAATACATTTCTTTGCAGACTTTTTTGGAAGCATGTGCTTCACATAATATTGTGAACAGTCTCCCATGTCATTAAAAGGTAAACATCACTTCTGTGGCTGCAGGATGTTGTATTTGGTATTTCCTCACAACTTATTTAAACTTGTGCTTATTTTCCAATTTTTTTCAATGAAAAATAATATCACAATTTGAAAAACGGTCTTGAGAAAGGCCAGTGTATGGTCAGGGAGATGCTAACTCTAAATAGGATGCACTCCTAGGATTGGGGGATAAGAGAGAAATGAATGACATCATCCAGCTGCAGAAAATCCCTCTACCCTCAGAGATGTCCTAAGAGCTTCACTGCTGAGGCTAAGGTGTCTTCTAGCAAGAGGCTTTGCTTCCAAGCTGCCATGATGGAGATTTGTTAAATTTTATCAACATTAGGATGTATAATATGGTAACTGAATCAGAGAAGCGTCAAAGTGTGATATAAATGTTGAATGCTCTTACAGCCCTGTGTTGGAAGAGAATGCCCTCATCGGCTGACAAGAGTGCTCTTGTCTCCTCAGCAGGTCTCTTCTTGTATGGTTATGGGTGTGTGGCATAATAAAAAGGGTATTTGGTCTTTTTCCCTGGTGTCTGGCACAGAGCTCCTAAAACCCTTGGAATTTTCTGACTGACAGGAGTGTCTTTTGTTATTTACAACAAGCCCCTTTCAGTCACACTGGAGTTTATGCTAATGAGGTGAGTCTTGGCCCTGGGTGTGGGGGGGTGGGGGGCGCGTACTCTATGCAGCTTCTGGCTGGGGGCTTATCCCAGAAAAACCAATCACATGATTAGAGGGTCAGAACTATCAGCCCACCCCAATTCCTGGGAAAAGGGCTGGAGATTGAGTTCAGTCACTTGGCCAAGGGTTTAATCAATCATACATGATGAAACTTTAATAGATACACTGAAAC
The DNA here is from genome assembly GCF_011800145.1 of Mirounga leonina. Classification (NCBI taxonomy): domain Eukaryota; kingdom Metazoa; phylum Chordata; class Mammalia; order Carnivora; family Phocidae; genus Mirounga; species Mirounga leonina. The sequence goes on from NW_023270380.1 coordinate 1,041,652, forward strand.
AGAGCTTCCTGGTTGGCAAATACATGGATGTACTGGGAGGGTGGCACCCTGGATTCCATGAGAGGGCATGGAAACTCTGGGTCTGCCATCCCCCATAGCTTACCCTGTAAATCTCTTCCATTTGGCTGTTGCTGAGTTGTAGCTTTTATAGTAAAGCTTTCCTGAGTTCTGTGAGTCATTCTAGTGAATTATCAAAACTGAAGGGGGTTTGTGGGAACCTCCGAATTTAGAGCCCATTGGTCTGATGTGTGGGGGGTCCCTGAGACTTACAACTGAAATCTGAAGTGGACTTTTCCATCAAAACATTGAGTTGACTAATCACACATTTGGCAATTATACTTCTCAGTGTAGAATAAATAAATCAGGACACTGGTTCCTCGGTCTCTGGTGAAATTTGCTAGAGTGTGGTAGTACCACCATGTAGGGTGACCAACTCCCAGTTCGCCTGGGACTTTCCTGGTTTTAAAACAGAAAGTCCTCTGCCTTGGGAAACGCTTCAGCCCTGGGAAAACTGGAACTGCTGGTCATCTTACCACCAGGACAAGAATCTCTTGACGGAGTTGAGCACCAGAGTCTGGTTTCTGGGGATAGTTGTCCGGTCCCACTCACACACGTTTATTCCTTCAGCATGAGAGGCCACAGCCTGCTGGGCACGTGGGTGAGAGGCTCATTATCTTAAGCGAAGCATATTTGGTCTATAAATATCTAGAAAGCAGATCTAAGGCCCAAAGGCTGTTGTTGCAACTTTGTATACAAGGAAGATGTTGCTAAAAGCAGAGGAGTCAAGTAATGAAGCTGGTCCAGATCTAAGTAGTGAGTTTCCTGACAGTGTCTGGAGCACTGGCCATTGCCATGGCTCTCAAAGATTCCCCTGAAGCAGGAGATGTCAATATTGAGTGAGCATAACAGTGGTTAAAATGTGGATTCCTGGATGCTATTTCCCTGAGTACTGGTTTAGTCCTTCCAGGGGTAAAGGTAAGGATTCTGTATCCTTAATAAGATCCACCACTAATGGTGTTGGTCTATGGACCACTAAGAACCACGACCTTTAAGCAAGTAAGAAAATTAGATGTTTCCAGACACTTGCGGTCTCCATCTTTATGATCATCTATAATCTAATCAATTTTATTTAATTTAAACAGATGTAGCCATTAAACTTTTGAGTATGACTTAATGGCTTTGCCTTTGCAATTTTTTCATATAAAGAGATTTATAAAGCAGATAACATTTTTTGTAAGACTGTCCCCCACCCCCCTACCCCTACCTTTCTTTTTTTTTTTTTTTTTCTGAATTGGAGAAAATGACTTCTGAACTCATAGGAGAAGGCTATGTTGCCAAAGATGTTTCCTGCCCAATGCCCCAAATCTCAAGGATTGGAGTATCATATGACTGGGACCACCTTCATGGCCTCTCACTCCCTGCTCACGGCATCTGAAGGAGGGTTGGGAGAGTAGCCATTAAGCAAAATGCAGAGTGCTTTGGGGGCAGTATCTCTTGTAAATGGTATAAAGCCTTCTGTCTGTCGGTTTTGCATTTAAAATAACTTCATAGGGCATCAGCTGTCTCTGATTCCTTTTTTTCCCCTAGGAAGGAGATCATTGGAAGCAGGTGAAGAGAGAATTATAACAAGCCCAAGTCAGCTTGATGCTGGGATTTAATGCATGAGATTTTGTTTTCCTCTTCAAATCTTCTTGAATTCCTCCCAGATACTTCAGGCTTCTGCCTCTGATCCACCAGCTCCCTGAAGCAGGCGCCAAATGGTTTGCTGGGGTAGCCTATTATCAGAGCAAAACAAACACCTTCTGCCTCTAGCCTGGTTGTTTCAGTGCCTATCAGGACTTTATGAGATTGATTGGACTTCAGAGAGACACATTTGCCTCCACTCCTTACCTACTTAGCCTATAATCTATAAATCAAATGACTTGTTTTCTCCCAAGAGCCTTTAAGATTGCCAACTGGCTACCCTTCTGGGGGGTCAGCTGGGGGTAATTTTCTTTATTTTATAAAAGACCACAGCATGCCTGCCCTGAAGAAATTAGAATAACCTGGGCTTCTGTCACCAGATGCGGTCAAACCAGGAGTCCTTTCTCTGTGGAACCAACACTGGAGGAATGTCCCCTCTGTACAAAGGACTAGGTGATCAGAATAACTACAAAATGAGTCTATGGCACAAAGAAGGGGTTTGTCCCCAAGAACGCCTCGCTCTGCTGCTTCCTCACTCCCCAGAGAGGAATTAAGAGTTTGCATTTGCTGTCCCCATTTCCTGCTATGTAGTACATTTTCTAAGACCCCTCAAGTCCTCTGTGTCTCTCCTCTTCCATCTTTGTACTCACTCCTCAGCAGAATGATGAATGGCACCTTTTCAGTGTGTTCTTCTACAAATAGAAACACAGTGACGATACCTGGAAAGAGTCTATTGACACTCCATGGTGTCTAGCTCTTGGTTTTTTGGATCGGACATGATTTTGTGCCTTTGATTTAGAGAGTTAGCCTCCCATGTTTCATCCTTCAGGGAACGAGTCTAGTGTGTTCGGCCCATGAGGAGTGT